>NW_008608938.1:8084-16560 GCF_000691845.1 Merops nubicus
CTTTCCCTAAGCTATTGCTTGGCTTGGAGTGAGGAAAGAGAACTCAGTGATTGCTGAGAGCAGGAGATTTTTTCCTGAAGAAAAGCCACTGGAAGTACATGGTTATAACTTCTAATTATTTTTTTAATCCTTTAATAGGAGCTTTAAAGTGTAGCACTTGGTTTAGAACTTAGATCTAGCCACGTGGCTGTGCATTTTTGTGTCTGCAGGTAGAAATCCCTGCTTCTTTAGGCTACAAGTGGTGTTTCTTTTCCTAAAATGAGGAGGTAGAAGGCAGGTCTGGTGAGGAAGAGTGGGCACTAGAAGCAGTGCCCAGGACAGCAAGAAATACCAGCTGCCTGTAGAAGGTCAATGAAGTGCTTTGTAATGAGTCTTCAAGGTAACACAGCCCTCCAGACCTAAGGAGCTACACCCCAAATTCTATGGTAGCAGGGGGGGTGGATGTGAAATCATTGAAAAACCAACAAGGCAAAAAAAAAATCCTCATCAGCTTCATGGTGGTGTGTGAAACATCACTTTTGGTCAGCCTGTGGAGAAAGGGTAGAGATGAACAAGTTGTGATGGCAAGGAGATTGTCCTGAGCAAATCTGAGACACATATTTAAGAAGTGAGCCCCTTCCTGAAGTGGCTGCCTCCAGAGGAGACCCAGCTACAAGTGGAATTCCTCATCTGGGTGATATTTATTCAGTTGAGTGGCTGAACTGCCTGTTTCATAACAGGGCTGAGGTTTTATAGCTGTTGAAGACCCGAGTCTCAACCAGCTTGGATAAAGATCTTGAAACTACCTATGGTTAGTGGCCCAGCTACATTTCTGCTGCAGAAATTTGAATTAGTGCTGGGAATATTTCACGTGTGTGTCTGACATGTCAAGTGGCCAGAGCTGGGCAGGGCTGCAGAAGATCCTGCTGGAACAGGCTGAGCGTGGACTTGGCTGGCTGAGGTGAGACTGACTCAGAGAGCTGCCTTCTGTTAGTGATTCTTTGAGAAAAGTCTTTTTTTCTGCTCCTAAAGCTGCTTATTCTTATTTCTCTTGTCACACCTCACGAGATGGACAAAAGCAGTTTTGCCCTAGTCATTGAAATTCCCTCAAAACCTTAATTTGAATGAAACCAAAAGGAAGTGAGCATAGAATCAAAGACCTTTGAGGTCATCAAGTCCACCCATTATCTCAACAGCACCATGACCACTAAACCATATCCCCAAACTGCCACACAGACCCTTTTTTTGAACCCCTTCAGAGATGGGGACTCCACCACCTCCCTGGGCAGCCTGGGCCTCACCGCTCTAGCTGAGTGGTCATGGGAGTGTTGGGTTGATGGTTGGACTATGATTCCTTAATCAAGCTTGTACCAGATGAAAGATCTGCCAGAAAATGAAAGAACTAGCCTTAAAATCAGCACAAAGCTTTCCTCATCTTTTAATAGTAAGAAATACTTCTTTCCACATCTCTCTTGAAATGTGAGTGGATTAAAAAACCTCATGTATGCTCTGAATGTTGGAGATTTTTTTTTTGAATTCTTAATTTGACTTCTAGGGCAGTGCTGAGAATGAAATCAGTCATTGTATCAACTAAAACCAACCCAACCCCCCAGTCAGTAGATCCTAATTTCTCCTCTCTGTGTGTGGTTTTTTTCCTCCCATACTACTCAAAATGTTTCATCTTTTAAATTGTCAAGGAAAATTTGGGATCCTGAGGGGGGGAGTCATTAGTATTTTATCTCCCCTTCCTCAGTGTGTTTTCAAGAGCTTTGTTGGAGCCCCTTTTAAAGATGTGAAAAGAAGAATTTATGTTCCTTGTCTGGTCTTTTTTTTGGTGTCAGTGATGTGACATTGAATAACAGGGTTGGGTGAGGGCAGGGTATTATTTAGCACAAGCTGAACTTGGACAGCATGATTTCTTAGAGGCAGAGATGTTGGATTTCAATCATATTTTAGGATGGTAGTAATGACCAGTAGGAAAATAAACTATTTCACACTAATTAAAAACTTGTTTGGATCAAGGCTTGATCAGTTTCCCCTGTCAGAGCTGCTCCCTCTGCAGCTTGCTTTAGGATTCCTGCTCTGGAGAATCCTCCAACCACGTTGTAAGTAGATTGCTCAGAGTCCTAATGAAGAGAGGAGCTCCCAGAGCCAGGAGGAGCTTCACCAGGCCACTTTCCTCACAGGGGTGTTGGTTCTTCAGTGTGAAAACATCCATGGAATCACCAAAAAAAAGTGTTTTGAGGTCTTAAGTGTTTTCCTGCAGGGAACATAACATAGGAAGCTCATCTCCACTAGTTCTGTCCAGTGCTCTTGCTGCTGCACAGTCTCTTTTTAACTTACTCTCAGCAAAAATTGGGCTGATGTTGGCCTGAGTCTTGGCATAGCTGGTGGGTTCAGTCCCAAGGAAGGCAGATGCTTTCTGTGGGGAGGGCAGGATCCTCTGCACCCCGTGGTACTCCGGTGTTTGGATGTTCCCTGGAGGCCACGGGTGCTGCTGTGGAGCTGGGAGGGTCTTGCTTTATTTACTCCCCTGCCACTTGTGCTGCTGGCTGGGTGGGTTGAGCAGATGGGGCAGGCAGGGCTGCTCAGCAGAGCCAAGTGAGCCAGGTAGAGTAAAAATAACCTGCCCACGCAAAGGCTGGGCCCTGCTTCCCCGAGCCTGGCTCGGGTGGAGGGGGTGGCAGCAGCTCCTGGGAGGAAGGGAGGCATCCCTGGGTCTCTGCCTGTCTGCTCTCTGCCTTCTCAGCCCTCACGACTGTTTCCTTTTTGCAGATGACACGCCTGGTGCTGCCCCGCATGGTGGAAAGGTGAGTCACAGTGACACCCCCCCAGCCAAAGGCATCATTATTTATAGGGGAGAATCCTTTCTTGAAAAATTCATTCCTGTGACTAATCAGCCCAGTCTCCATGTTTTAATGGCAGAGCAGAGCTGGGTGAGTCACGCTGATGGGGCATGAATCATCAGATGGTGGAAGCCTCTTCCACTCGATTCCCTTTTTATTTTGCCTCTCCTCTCTCCACTGTTGTGGTGATTCCTTTTAGAGCAGAATTAAAAAACCCGTCTGAGTCATCAGCACTAACTCCACAACCTGCTCTTCTGAGGGGGTGGTTACAGTGCCTGGGAATAACCTTCTTAAGGCTATTTCTCTAAGTCATGGTAAGTAAAATGGATGCAGAGAATACGTTCTCGTCCTACAGTAGGAGGTGTGTGGAGGGAAGCCTCTGATCATTTGGGAGAGCAGAATTGGAGGCAGCTCGTGGCCATCAGATTCCAGGCACGCCCCTGTCGCCACAGCAGACGTGCTCTGACTTCCCAGCCAGCTCCAGGTGAAACCAAGAGCTGCCCAGGCTCCCCGTGGGCCCTCCAGGCTGGCTTCTGGCTGGTGGGGAGGTGCCCAGGCTGTTGGCAGGCTCTGTTGGGGTGCAGACCCCTTTTTTGGTGGAGGCTGCCCTAGGTTGGGGCTGAGATGTGCTCCAGGGGCTGAGGAGAGCTGTGCAGAGCTGTGTGTGACAGTCACCCTGGCATTGCCTCCAAAGGGTGCCACACGAGGAGCATTTGGAGTGGGTGAGCCTCCAAGTCTGAGAAAGACAAGGAAAAGGGTATTTCTTGTGTCATGGAGTCACAGGATGGTTTGGGTGGGAAGGGACCTTTCAAGATCACCCAGTCCAGCCCCCTGCAGGGACAGGGACATCTGCAGCTAGAGCAGGGTGCTCAGAGCCCCGGCCAACCTCCCCTGGGATGGTTCCAGGGATGGGGCAGCGACCACCTCTCTGGGCAGCCTGGGCCAGGGGCTCACCACCCTCAGCATCACACATTTCTTCCCTCTATCCAGTCCTGTTTCCTCCTTCCACAGAGCTCTGGAGAAGGAGTGTAACTCTTTCCAGTAAAGCTAGAGTAGAAGATGAAGGTTATAGAATCACAGAATTGTTTTGGTTGGAAGAGACCTTTAAGATCATCAAGTCCAACCATTCCCCAGCACTGCCAGGTCCCCACTGCCCCATGTCCCTCACACCACATCTCCACAGCTTGGAAACCCCTCCAGGGGTGGGGACTCCACCACTGCCCTGGGCAGCCTGGGCCAAGACTTGACAACCCTTTCAGGGAAGACATTTTTTCCTAATACCCAACCTAAACTTCCCTTGGGACAACTTGAGGCCAGTTCTTCTTGTCCTGTTGCTTGTTCCTTGAGAGAAGAGACTGACCCCCACCTGGCTGCAGCCTGCTTTTGGGGGGTTGAGAGCCAGAGGGTCTCCCCTGAGCCTCCTTTGCTGACCCCCAGGTCCCTCAGGTAGTACTTTATACTACAGTGGTGGTAGCTACTCAGGGTTTTCCAGTCAAAAGTTAATCCTTGCCCACCTACTATTATTGGTGGCCAAAGGGACCTGCCTCTTGTGAAACCATCCCCCTCTGCAGATGCCAACCTGACCAAAGCCACCCTGCTTTGAGAGGTTCTGCTGTGGTTGGCTATTTTTTCAATTTTGAACCTAGAACCATTTCTTGCCTCAGTTTCTTCTTTGTCTAAAGAGCTGTCACAGTTATCCCCTTGGCAGAGTTATCTCTTCAGCTTCTCAGGACAGGTTCTCTGCTCCACCTCTAGAATGTGCTGGTTTTTCCATATTCACCTGGGTAAGAAGCTTTGAGTGAAAGGCAGGAAACCAGGGTCCTGCTGACTCCTGGTTCTAACTGCCCTTGAGCACACCATGACATGTTCCTTCTCACTTCTCCCAACTACATGATTACCTGGAATCTCAAGGATTAATGCTCAAGAAGAAGCTTGGAAGGAAAAGGTTAATAAGTGGCTAAAAGGGCAAACATGGGTTTGGGGTTTTTTGGAGCCATTTCAATGACTGCTGCATTGGGATGGAGGTCTTGGCTTCTGTGCCAGGGCAAAACATTTGAAAAAGCTTCCACTTTCTGTTGGGTTCTGTGAAGTCAGGTGGGTTTGCAGCACACAGAAGCAACATCTGCAGCTGCCAGCTCCTGCACAGTCACAGCTCACAGCCCACTGCCACCTCTACGAGTCCATAGCCACGGGAGGATGAGTGGTGGATGTACTTGGCTGCTCTTTGGGCCAACCATAACTTTATCCCATGAGGGAAAAGGGCTCCAGGCTCTGAGAACAAGGCTGGCCTGGGGGTGCCATTGCTGCCCCTCAGGCCCTGCAGGAGGACAGCAGGGTGAGGAGGTGGCTGTGACTCTGGAGCATCCTGCAGCCAGCTCTACTCTTACCAGACCAACCCAGAAAGGGAGCAGCCTGTCCCTGCTTGGCAGCCAGGTCTGCAAGGAGGAGCCACAGCTGAGTCTTGGTACATCTGGTACTTCTTATTTATAATAAACACAGCAGATGAGATGAATGCCACCTCTGGTAACGGCCTTTTCAGTCTCTGCTCTGGCTCCTCTGCTCTGCTGGGAACACCTCAAGTGACAATTCATCTGCAGCTTCCTGTGACACTTGCACTGAGCAGTTCCTCTCTACATTTTCAGGCTGTGCTAAGGTGGGAGACTCACAGACTGGAAAACCCAAGCTTGATGTCTTTGGGAAGAGACAAACCACCCCCACCAAAAACGAGTTGCCCATTTCTGGACCCAGCTCAGGGGCTGGCATTTCTTGCCAGGGCAGTAGCAAGCTCATGATTTGGTCAGGGAGGAATCTTGCTCTTCCACTTGACGTGCAGCTGGAGCAGGCTCTGGTTGCCACAGCAACAGGGAGATGGCTAAATATAGCCTGCTGGTGCTGGACCACTGCAGGGAGAAGGATGGGGAGGTGTCAGGGTGTGGGCCTGGCTCCCTTCACCTTGACCAGCTCTTTTTTTTTTCCATTAGTGGCACAGTTGAGTTGGATGGAGGCAAAAATTCTGCCCTCATGTGTGTGGTTCTTCACATCACTGCCTAAAAACATTTCTCATGGAATCCCAGAGTGGTAGGGGGTGGAAGGGACCTCTGGGGATCATCTCATCCAGCCCCCTGCTCCAGCAGCTCACCCACAGCAGGGTGCCCAGGATGGGGCCCCGGCAGGTTTGGAATCTCTCCAGGGAAGGAGACTCCACAGCCTCTCTGGGCAGCTCTGGCACCCTCACAGCAAAGAATTTCCTCCTCCTGTTCACCTGGAACCTCCTGGCTTCCAGTTTTGCCCACTGTCCCTTTTCCTGACAGGAGTCTGGCTCCATCCTCTTGCCCCCCACCCTTTAGTTCTTGATCAGCACTGATCAGATCCCCTCTGAGTCTTCTCCAGCTCAACACCCCCAGGGCTCTCAGCCTGTCCTGAGCACAGAAATGTTCCAGCCCCTCAGCATCTTTGTAGCTCCTCTGGATTCTCTCCAGCAGTTTCTCTCTTGACTCTAGAACTGGATGCAGGACTCCAGAGGTGGCCTCCCTAAGGCAGAGCAGAGGGGAAGGAGAACTTCCCTCCATCTGCTGGCCACAATCCTCTTCTGGATCCACCCCAGGAGACCATTTGCCTTCTTGGCCAAGAGGGCACATTGCTGGCTCATGGACAACTTGTCGTCCAAGACTCCCAGGTCCTTCTCCACAGAGCTGCTTTCCAGCAGGTCAGCCCCTCACCTGTACTGGTGCTGGGGGTTATTCCTCCCTAGGTGCAGGACCCTATACCACTAAAAATAACAGAACACCTTGAAAATCATGAGACTAGACTCAAACCAACACAGCTTCTGCCATGCTACAAGTGTGGATTAAACCCTCAGTTGATTCATCTCTGGAAATGAGGTGGCCAACGTGACAGAACAGAATCATTTCAGCCATTCAGGCTTTCAAACACCTTTGTCAAAGCTGGTTGTGTTTTTCAGGATTTACCTTGGTTGGTGAAATAAAGTAGTAACATGGCTCAAAGTTGATAGTGTGGAGAGCACGAGACCACAAATGACTCCTGAGTTTTCACGACAGCAAAAAAGTTCACAGTAGATGCTAAGAAGTTTTTCATGTCCAGACAGGTTCTGCGTGTGATATTTGTTCATGAGCTCCATGAGATCACAGATCCACCAGCACTGAGAACAGCAAAAAAAGTTCACAGTAGATGCCAAGAAGTTTTTCATGTCCAGACAGGTGCTGCTTGTGATATTTGTCCATGAGCTCGATGAGATCACAGATCCACCAGCACTGAGATCTGCTGCTGCAGTCTGGGGAACACTTTTTTTCCTTCCAAATACAGGAGAGAAATATGAAGAACTTGATTTAAGAAAAAGAAGGAAAAATAACACACCCTGGTGTATCCCTGAGGTGAAGAGATGGGTTCAGTTTAGCTATTTAAGAGATTATTAAGGGCAGCCTTGATAAGAGTGTACAGAGGAAGGAGTGGCAGAGATGGAGATCTTGATTTAGCCTCTCAGAATACAAAAGAAAAAGGAAATTTATTTAAGTGAAAGGCTGGAATTTAGATCTGATTAAAGCCATGTCAGAGTACTTGCCACAAACCATCACTGAGGACAAAAGTTTAGCAGGAATCCAGAAAGGATCATCAGGAAGCTCACGTTTCTACAACAAACCAAAGCTTTAGAAGAGAGGCTGGTTGTCCAGCTCTTCGAGGTGGGGTGAATCCATGGTCTACCCAGTGAAGAAAACCTTCTTGGAAACACACCCAGCAGTGAGCAGCCCCTTGCAGAGGCTCTGTGTGCTGGTCCCTTTGAAGCAGCTGAGGCCACAGTGGGTTTTGTGGTGTCTTTTGCTTTTAGAAAGAAAACAGTTGTAGCCTTAAAAGCTCACAGCTTAAAACCTCCAGAGAAAAGGCAGCTGGGAAGGGGGCGTGGAGGGGGAATGCTTCCAATCACTCCAATTATAATTCTGCTTATGGACTCCCCAGGTCAATAGGGACTAGGGACTAGGGGCAAGAGCCCAGCAGAGGCTGTCTAGGGGGAATGGGGTCTGGAGCATCCCTGTGCTCAGGAAAGGCTGAGAGCACTGAGGACCTTTAACCCCCAGGGTGAAGAGGAGCCTGAGAGGAGATCTGATCAATGCTTGATCAAGAGCTAAAGGATGGGGGCAAGAGGATGGAGCCAGACTCTTCTCAGTGGTGCCCAGCAACAGGAAAAGGGACAACAGACACAAACTGGAACCCAGGAGGTTCCAGGTGAACAGGAGGAGAAACTTCTTTGCTGTGAGGGTGCTAGAGCCCTGGAGCAGCTGCCCAGAGAGGCTGTGGAGTCTCCTGCTCTGTGCCGGGGCACCAGCCTGGGCACCCTGCTGTGGGTGAGCTGCTGGAGCAGGGGAGTTGGATGGGATGATCCCCAGAGGTCCCTGCCAACCCCTGCCAGCTGGCATTCTGTGCTTGGTTTTTAGGTGGTTACTTAGATCCTTCTGGCAGCACAGCAGTGGCATAGGCTGCACCTAGAGGAAAAATCTGCTGAGAATCTCCTCTGTGAACCTGCAGGAGGGGAACCATGTGCTGCCTGCTGGTGGGCACACTCTCACTGGGCACTCAACGTGGCAAGCTTGGTATGGTTGGGCTGGCTGGGGGCAACTCCTTAACGCCCAATTTGCCTG
>NW_008608938.1:16651-27700 GCF_000691845.1 Merops nubicus
GGAAAACTTATCTCACATGTAGGCGTGCTCAGGCTGCCCAGAGAGGTGGTGGAGACCCCACCCCTGGAGATATTCAAGGTCAGGGTTGATGGGGCTCTGCAACCTCCTCTGGTTGCAGCTGTCCCTGCTCCCTGCAGGGCAGTTGGACTAGATGACCTTCAAGGGTCCCTTCCAACCCAAATCATTCCATGATTGTATGATTCTGCCACCTTAGCCTGAGATATAGATATTTATGGAGCTGGATTCTCTTGCTGTCTTGACCTTGGAGTTGTTCTTGATTCCTACCAGCTACTTGAATACTTGTGATGTGCTTCAAGTCTTATCAGGAACTTTCAATTTAGGATTTGGTTGAGTTTTTGAAACAGATTTTAATCTCAGCTGCACCCTGAAGGTTTTCTTAAGGCTCGCAGTAACTCTCTGAAACACAGAAGAGGTTTCCCTCATTTCATGGTGCCATATCTTCACTGCCTTCCAGGTCCAAAGGGGTGATCCTGAACATCTCCTCGGGGGCTGGGGCGTGCCCGACTCCACTGCTGACTCTTTACTCTGCAACCAAGGTAAGTGTTCTCCTCCACCCCCAAACCAAGTGTCAGCAGAAGCCAACGCTGCAGGGACAAATGTTTTGGTGTCCATCTAGTGGTGCTTTCATGAATTAAAAGCAGAGAGCTTCTACCTTAATTTTTTCCAACAATGAAGTTGAGAAAGGATGTTGACTAAGTTAAGCACAGTTTCTTATTATGACTCTGAAACTTTTTTTCCCTAATTTCACTGAAGATGTGGATCTTCAATACACAAGTATATGTGCTGATATAAGTAGGACTCTTCTGGTGCTTCCTGGAAGCCAATATTTGTCCTTAATTAATTAATTGCCTTAAGTTTAGCAGTTCAGGTAAGAGAAAAGAGAGAGCTCTAGGGCCTCACCATTACCAGACAGCCAACTTCTCTTGATCTGCTGACCACCCATCCTGCTGAGGCAGCCCAGCACATGGCTTGGTGTTCCTGCAGTGAGTGGGTGATGGGCTTATCTTCCCCCTGGCACCCACCTTGAATTCCAGGTTCTTTGCAGCAGGGCTGTTACTCAGCTAAAATCAAGGCATGGTGTTCCCCACTCTGTACTCAGAACTTTGCTCTTCACTCTGTTCCAGCTGAGAAATCTCATGATGTTTAGCAACAGCCAAATTCATCAGGGTCTCTCTGGACTGAAGCTCTGTCGTGTCAGCCCCTCCACCTGACACTGTCCCCTGCAGATCTGCTGAGGGTGTGCTCTGTGTGGGCTTCTAGCTGGCTGATAGGAGACACTGAAGAGTTTGGGCCTTGGTTTTAGGATCTCAAGTAACAACAGAACTAGGGGGAATGGGGCAAAGCTGGCAGTGGGCAGATTCAGGCTGGATGTGAGGAAGAAGTTCTTCCCCATGAGAGTGGTGAGACCCTGGGATGGGTTGCCCAGGGAGGTGGTTGAGGCCCCATCCCTGGGGGTCTTTAAGGCCAGGCTGGAGGAGGCTCTGGGCAGCCTGATCTAGTGGGAGGTGTCCCTGCTCATGGCAGAGGGGTTGGAACTGGGGGATCCTTGTGGTCCCTTCCAACCCTGACAGATTCTGATCTGTTTTGGCAGAGGACTTTGGAGCCCTGGTGGCTCGGTGGTTGGACTTGATGATCTTGGAGGTCCATTCCAACCTAAAGGATTCTATGATTCTGTTGTTCTGTAGATATCAAGCTGTTCATCGTGGCCCTTGGAGCCCAGTGGGCCAGCTCATTTTTAGTCTGGCCAGTGGCTTGGCCTTTCAGCCCACATCTGCTCGACTTCCAAATGAGAATGCTGCAGAAGATGGTGTCAGCAGTTTACTGAAGTGCAAGGATATCTACAGAGACACACACACATGTAAATGTAGTTTCTCTATGTTAAAAACATGTTTCCCTCATCTACAAAGCCAGTCCACTCCCTTGTAGAAAGCAACCTGCTGTTGGTAAATCAGCCTTGATTGTTTCTGAGGTATCTCCTTGTCCTTTATGTGCTTGGAAAGGAGTTCCAAGAGGAGAGCTCCATGATCTCTCCACAAACTGAGTCAAAGCTGATGGGATCATCCTTGTCTTTTCAAGGAGGGATGTGTTGGTCCTCTTCCAGTTGCTCAAGACCTCCCCTAGTTTGGAGGTAGTGTAGGCAGCAGACTTCTGTGCATAAGGACTAGTTCTTCCAGCCCTCTTGAGTGATTCCATGGTGGCTCCATCCAACTTCTCTGGGTAGTCCCTAAATTCTTGCTACCTCTGCCTATCCCATTAGTCAAACAAAACCAGGGTGTGCAGAGGCACGTGAGCAGGCTCTGGCTGTGTGAAGGCAAGAGAAGTGTTAATACCTGTAACTTTTCCTTTCCTTCAGCTCCAGGTTGTCTCCCTCATCCATCAGCAGACCCCCATTTCCCTGAAATTCCTCTTGAAACTACTTTAGGATCCTTTACTGCCACAGTTAAGGTCCTTGGCTTGTCTTTTCCTAGCTGGGATTTCATTCTGAAGTACCCAATAATGTTTTCTGTTAATCTTCTGTTGCTTTTCCTTGTTTCTATCTCTCATATGCTCATTTTTAATTCATCAAGAAGCTCCCCACTTAGCTCCACACTCTTCTGAGTGAAATTTCCAGTCTGCTTCCACAACAGGCTGATTTATTTTTCCAGTTCATCAGTTACTCCTCTAGATCTACATTTCATGTGACATTTATCTGCTTGGATTTCTCTTCCTGTCACTGGGACAGTTTCTTTCTGCAGCTGATCTTTTTTTTTCTCCATGGTATGGAACTGCATTACACATGATGAAATTAAATGCCAGAGACATTTCTGCTGGTATTAAAACAGTAATATGGCACTACAGCTTTTTCAGATGCAGCAGGTAATCACCTGAAATACTTTTAGGGATTTTAGAGTCTAAAGTGAACCTCAACAGGATGAAGAAACCTTCAGGAGTGTCACTGGTGTCTGAACAGACCTGTGTTTCCTCTAGGCTATCAGCAACATCTTTGTATTTCCAGAAAAGGACTGATGCACACTACTTTATTCATGCTACAGGAGGGAATATTTAAGTTTAGAAAGCACAAAAACCTGAATTGGTTTTAGCTGATAAAGCTTGCCTTTGAAATAGGTATTTCCTGAGAGCAGGGTTCTTTGTTTTAATACAAAAAGCCACTTTAGTTGTGCCTTCAGCTTTATGGGATGAATAGAGCTGCTGATTTGAGTGATAAACACACCTTACACAGCTTTGGTTAGGCTTTTGGTCAGTGAGAATCTCCAAGGTTTCTTCCTCTCCCCCTAAGAAACTCAATTAAAGGTTAAGTAAGGTGCCTGCTCTCAGCACTGCTCACCTGCTACCCCAGCAAGGTTAGGGACCATCAGAGTGACTCTCCTGATGTCACTGTAGGAAGTCTGGATCTGCACTTTCTGAAGGGTTTTTTCCCCATCTCTATAGAGGGGGTTTAAAGCACAATATCCTTCAGGTCCAAGTCAATGGCTTTGGGTAATTATCAGAAGCAGCCACAGCCCAGCTCTTTAACCCATGGAGAATTCCCTGGTTTACAGTGGAACAAGACACTTTTTAAAGGAATCCCAGTCCTGCCTTTTCACAGCTTTGCCTGTCTGCCTGCTTTAATACTAATGAGAAGTGAAATACAATTCTTTTTTGTCCCCTCATGTCTTTAGTATTTGGGTTTGTTAGTAGGTATGCAAGAAGAAGGAAGTTTCTGGCATCCAACTCTCTCCTTACTCAGGGGATGTTTACTTAGACTGTTCTAAATTAAAGGATTTTTGGGGGCTTGAGCAGCTGGAGGTAAAAAACCCAACTTGTCTTGAATCCTCTTGCTGGGTAAAACTGACAGGAGCCTGGCCAAGAGTGATTTGTGTTGAGTACTGAAATTCATGAAAAAGTTCTACCTGGGGGAAAGGGAGGAGGGAAGAAGAGCTGGACAGATGAAAAGCTCTTTTTGGTTTCATGAGCCTCCTCCTGGCGTGTACCTGCAGCTTGAAGAGGAGGAATAAAATGAGCTCCCTGGGGCACAACAAATTCTAGTTTTCTTTCAGATCTTGTGTATTCTCAGAAGAGTGTGTGTAGAAATATCCCAGTAGCATTGGGGTGTTTCTGTGGCTTCTTGTGTAGGCCCAGTTTGGTGGGATGACCTTGCTAGGAAAAACCAGTGGGCACCACAGATTTTTATGCTGGTTCCAGTCAGGACTCGTGTTAATCTGCTGGTGAGGGGGTGACCAAAGGAAGGCTGTAAAGCAGATGCAATACCAGAACTTGGCTGTTTGTTTTGAAGTAACTGCTTCTTAAATCCTTGAATTGATTTATTTAATACTTCTTTGAGCTTTGAGCAGGGATAAGAGAGTTCAGATCCTTCAGCTGAAGGTTCTTTGTCCATCCTACCTGGCTGTAGTGTTTCACTCAACCAAGAAACCAGAGCAGAACTGGTGATTTTCTCTCACTGGACCCACTCTAGGTGGGTTAGAAGAACTCAGGGAGGGGGAATCTATGCTGGCCTGAACTGCTGAGTAGCCTTGGGTTATTAGGACAATATTTTCTGGGCATGGAGGTGGCTGTGGCAGCTCTGAGGGCATCATGAGGGCAGGAACTCACATCCACCTTTTAAGCCCTTTCACTTCTTTCTTTAAACTTTTAGTGTTGTCATTTCTGAGAACTTGCAGGAGTTGGGAGGAGAATCTGTGGAGGAGGAGTTCAGGGCTAGGGAGAAGTTTCACCACAGGGTGGCACTACTTAAAAGGAAAAGCAGAAATCAGAGTATTTAAACACTGCTTTTTAAAACTGGGCACAAGAGAAACCAACCTCAATCAATTAAAAAAAAAAAAGTCTAAGGAGATGATGTTAATAGTGAGTAATGTGAACTTACAAAGTCTTAATTTCCCTTTTAACCAGGCTTTGTGTAACAAATCTAGTTCCTTTTCCTTCTAGATTAAAAAGGGGTTTATTTGTTTAGATGGAGCTTCACTTCTGTAAGGACCCTTGGGGGCGTGGGGTTTGTCTTCAGGCACCATTGCTCTCATAGGGAAAGTTCTTTTGGAAGGTTTGTCACTTTGAAGACAGGAATTCTCAATAGAAATTTAACTGTTTAACATGTAACATGCTGCCTGTTTCCCTTCTTTTCTCTCCAGGCTTTTCTGGATAACTTCTCCCAAGGCATCCACGCCGAGTACAAGAGCAAGGGCATCATTGTGCAGGTGAGCAGGGTTGGTTTCCTGGGGGCCTGGTCACCACAGCAGCATTGGTGTCCTGGTAACAAAAGGGAAGCACCATCTTCTCTGCCTCCTGGGTCTGTGACACAGATGAAGGATGAGGATTCCCTTGGATCCCAGCAGCAACTTTCTCAGGTTCCTCTGAAAGGACACCCAGACCGTGGCTCTTTGGGGCTTTTATGGCATTTTGTTTGGTTTATTGCAGCTGATGGTGGTAACTGAACCTTTAAAATCTTCCTTATAGCTGCGTGCAGCTGTAGAATGTGAATTTACACAATCTGATCTACCAGAGTGCACTTTGGGAGGGCATTTGTGCAGAGATACCAGGGGTGACTGCTCAGGAGATGAGAACAGCAGCAGTGCTGGTGAGTCAACTGCCAGTGGAAGCAGAGTAGCAAGAACCAAAAGCCTCCAAGACCCCTGTGTACATATAGGCTGATTTAATTTTCTTTAGTAGTGGGTTTCCACATTACTAATGAGTCATGGGGGGAGGGTTTTGCCTCCATTTGTTTACTTTCCATGGTTTTAATTGATGTGACATAGAAGCAAACCAAGCCACCCTCTCACAGCTTGATGGGATTTGGCTTTAATATCACTTCTCACATGTTCCTTCCCAAAACCTAGCTGGAATTTCCAGCTTTGGTGGCAAACACTGAGGTTTGCTGTGCTTAGTCCACCTGATGCTCTGCAGAGCAAAAGTCTGTTGGATAGAGGTGGTGTAAGGTCATCCCTGTGAAGACAGTGATGTCTCTTAGTTAATTTGGTTTTCAAAATTCAGGTAGGGGTCTTAGGAGCTTGTGTTACTTTTTGGATGTTCTAGATGTTCACTTTACTTTTAGCTGGTTACCTGGGAGAAGAGACCAACACCCCCCTCACTCCAGGCTCCTTTCAGGGAGTTGTGCAGAGCCACAAGGTCTCCCCTGAGCCTCCTCTTCTCCAGACCAAACAATCCCAGCTCCCTCAGCTGCTCCTCACCAGACACGTTCCCCAGACCCTTCGTGTAGAGCCAGATGCTTGCAGGAGGAGGAAGTGTTACAGCTCTGAGATGTGTACTTGTCTCCTCCTCCCCAAATTTTATCCAAGTGCTGTTTTGTCAGTTGGAGAGGAGGAGGAAGGAGGTTCACTAGTGACTGTGGAGTCCCTGAGGAAACCCAAAAGGTGACTAACCCAGTAGCTCCTGCTTGGCTGAAGGCATTAAACACAACACATGGCAGGGGAAAGATTTCCTTCCTTTCAGAGGTGGAAGAGCTGGAAAAAGACCTTTAAACATCCTAACATTTTTAACATTATAAAGAACTGAAGGATTAAATCCAGCTCTGTGTCTCCACAGTTGGGTTTTCCTGTGAAGCCTTCACAGGCTGTGCTAAGCTGCCTTTCTGTAGCCCCCATGCTGGCCACGGGTGCCACACCCCTGAGAGCACTGCTGACCCCTAACCATGGGCACTGAGTTGCCATCCTGAGTGGTGGGGGCCTGCTGACCAAGAGCTGGCTCTGCCTCCCTTTGGCATGCTCATTTTCATAGAATCATAGAGGTTGGAAGGGACCTCAAAAGATCATCTAGTCCAACCCCCCTGCCAGAGCAGGGTCACCTAGAGTACATCACATCATTTTATTGCACTCCCTGTCCTTGTCTCCTCACTATAAACCCCTAGTGAATATTGCAGGTGCCTTCCTCTGAAGAGCACCTGATGGATCTTCCAAGCCCTTAGGAAGGCTGCTTCCCCCTCAGGTTCTTTGGAGTTCATCTCTGTGACCTGCAGAAGTGTAGCTTTTTTCATCCCAGACATGTCCTTCCAGCCCAGAGGACCATGTAGAGCAGCTAGCTTTGACCATGCCCAGCCCTGCAGGGCACCCCTGTGTGGAAAGGGGGAACAAAGTGCAGGATTGTCCCAGATCCTGAAGTTTATCAGTTTGGCTCAAGTGGATTTCTTCCCCTGTGGAAGCTTCATTTTGATAGTACATCAGACTTTTAGATATGTCACCATCTCCAGATAATAAATACACCTTTTCTGGCTGACAGGCCTACTTGATTTTAAAGAATTTGCTCAGTAATAGCATAAGTTTAAATTCTGCATGTGTTGACGTGGAGAGGAGGAGATGGGCAAGGAGAAAAGGAACCAGGAAGAGCATGAAAGAAGGCAAAAAGTCTTCTCTCAAGACTCTGGTTTTTTTTATAAATCTCCCCCTGAAAGATTTCTGTAGACTCTTCTGAACTGTTTGCTCTTTGAATATGGCTAAAAATATGGCTTGGTTCCTTACCCTTTTCTTTTAGTCTTTTTTCTTTTAATTCAGTTATTTATTGGCATTTTCCCCTCTATACTTGTGACTCTGCATAGCAAGAGTGTAACAGGAAAAAATTCTGCTCCCTGTTTTCTTCTGCCATATCCACTGTATAAAATACAGAATTACAGAATGGTTTGGGTTGGAGGAGACCTTTAAGATCATCAAATCCAGCCATTAACTCTGCACTGCCAAGTTACCACTCAGCCATGTCCCTCACCCCACATCTCCATGGCTTGGGAACCCCTCCAGGGGTGGGGACTCCACCCCTGCCCTGGGCAGCCTGGCACAGCCCTGGACAACCCTCAAGGGGAAGACATTTCTCCTCCTGTCCAACCTAAACCTCCCCTGGCACAATTTGAGGCCATTTCTTCTTGTCCTATTGCTTGTTTTTGGTAGAAGAGATGGATCCCCACCTGGCTGCAGCCTCCTGCCAGGGAGTTGTAGGGAGGGATGAAAGTAATCTGTGGTCATCAAGTCCAACTGTTAACCCAGCACAGGCAAGTCCACCATGAAACCATGTCCCTCAGCACACCTATCACAAAATCATGGAAGTGTTCACCTGAAGGGATCTCTAGGAAGTTTTCTAGACTACCCTCCTGCTCTCCTAGCAGTGGGATTGCTACAAGCTGGCTTGTGGCTTTCTCCAGCCCAATCCTGGAGACCTTGAAGTCTTCTTGCCTCCATACAACACTGAAGACCCTAATTTTGAGTGCTGGCCAGTTTAAATAAGGCTGAGAGCTGCAAGCAGTGGGGAATTTCTACGTGAGGAGGAGAAATTGTGCTGATATGAGCTGCTTTTAAGGTGTGTTTTGAAACTGGAGAGCAAGCTAGACCTTCTCAGGATAAAGACAAGGAATTTTCTGGACTTTTAAGGTGTGTTTTAAAACTGGAGAGCAAGCTAGACCTCAGGATAAAGACAAGGAATTTTCTGGACAGTCACTTGCCCACATAGTGTGGGTTCTATCTGCCTGAGTGCAAAAAAAAACCCAAAAGTCTTGAGGCAGTGGAATTTTGTTGGTGGTGGTTTTTTTAAATCATTTTTTGATGTGGTTCTTGACTGTCTGAGCTCCTCGTGGGGAGGAAGAAAGGAGGAAAACTAACTGAGGATACAACAGGTCTCTTCATAGCTGTCAAAATATGGCACAGTTAATGGGAAGATGGTAAATCTAATATTTCTGAAATGAAATAGCTGTTTTCTGGAGAGCATTTGGGAGGGAAAAAAAAAAAGCCCTGGAGTGTAATCCTATGCTCCTGTGTGCCTTGAAGTGGGTGGATCAATAGGTAACCAGTGATGCAGCTCCAGGCTGGCTTCTTCAGGTGTCCTTGTGGAACTGGTGGCCCATTCATGCTCTCCAGTGGCGTGCCTGGGCAGTGCAGTTCACTGGCAAAGTCTCTTTTGAGCAGAGGAAGAGAGAAAATCAATCACCACTGTGGTGCTGCTCCACGTGCAGGTGAAATTTGGGGGTGAACGAGGAGCTCAGAGTCACATCCTGGATGCAGCCCACGAGATACCGGCCTAAAAACGGCGCTGACGTTGTCCATGGTGATGACATGGGAAAGGCACCCAGCCTAGGCTGGAATTCTGTCTCTGGCTTCTCTGCTTCCTGCTGCTGTGGAGTTCTCCTGGCAGCCTTCCCTGCCTCACAGCACCTTTCCCCCACGCAGAGTGTCCTCCCCTACTACGTGGCGACGAAGATGTCCCGGATCCGCCAGCCCACCTTCGACAAGCCCAGTCCCGAGACCTACGTCAGAGCTGCCCTGGGCACCGTGGGCCTCCAGTCCCAGACCAACGGGTGCCTGCCCCACGCCATCATGGTGAGTGCCCTCAGAGAAGCCCTCAGGAACCACAGTGTCCTTCGGGGGCTCCGTTCAGGAAGGAGAGCAGAGACTCCTTGGGGATACTCCAGCGTTCTCATCCTGCCTTGGGAGCGTTTCCACGTGCTGGTGGATTGTTAGATGTCCATGAGTGCAGGCTATAAAAATCTGAGATTTTCTCTCTCCCCCCTCCCTTTTTTTTTTTTTAGGGATGGGCTGTATCCGTTCTACCTACGTCTACTGTCATTAATTTTATCTTGAAAAGACACAAACAAATGCGGGACCAGTACCTGAAAAAGAAGAAGGAGAAGTGAGTGGGAGGCGACTCCTTCTCCGAGTCCTGCAGGTTCCATCCTCACATGGACTCGTGTTCTCAGCATCTTCAGTCGTAGGGGTACTTTCTAACAAGCAAAGCAGTCTCGTTTTGAGGAGAATGGTGGCACGAGACTGTCCACTTCTAATCTTGATTTAAAAATAGGCTTGATTTACTTATCTTAGGAGGGGGGAAGCGCTTCGGACTCAAACCACGCCCAGCTTGAAGAAGTCATGGACTCCATCAGACATTGCAGTGCTCAGCTTGCTGGCAAGGCATCCATCCCATCTACGTGCTCCTGGCTGGAGGGCAGGGAGATGGCAGTTCCCGAGCAGGAAGGGAGCCTGTTTGTTTATCAAGGTGACCTAGCACCGTTGACAGGGCAGGACTTCCTCCCAGCTCAGGTTTTGGGGACTTGCAGGGACCCCGCGTCACCAGCCAGCTCCTGAGCACTCCCCTGCTTACGCAGCCCGGGGGGAATTTTGGCTATGAACTTGAGGGGTAATGAGCCAAAAAACCCCCAAAGAAGTGTCATTGCTCATCTATAAATACGCTCATAGCAAAAAAAGCTTTGAAACCCTTGCTCCTCAGATGCAGCTCCTGACTTCTCAGCGCTCTGTAATCTCGCTGATTTGTAATAAGGTGTTTTTTTTTTTTTCAAGTCCCATGCCTGCTCTTTGTCCTAGGTGGTGATAACACCGTGTAGATAAACCTCCCAGTCAGTGTCCTGTGCTGGTCGCTGGGGGGCAGATGATGGGCACTGGGAACACAGAGCTTGAAACCAGTTCCTCGAAACCAGTTCCTCTCCCCGTTAGCCACGGCGCTTCGGTTCTTTCTGAGGCCTCGAGCTGCCTTTTTGGGGAGACCCTTATCAATGGGACTCCCGAATCCTTGAGATGGCCTGAAAAACAAGAACTGGTCAACTCCTTGAAACGCAGAGGTGAGCTGGAACCCCTGGTGGGGTCCTGCTTGGATGAACCCACTCGTTTCACCGTCCCGCTCCCAGCCGGAGCGTTCCCGTCAGGCTGAGCCTCCCCAGCTCCAGGAGGCAGGGAGCAGAGCGTAGGAGGAGCCCGTGCTGCTGCCCTCTGCCTTGCCCTATTCCAGAAACACTTTTAGTCTCTAACATTCCTTTTCATAATCACAAAAACGTGCTTTTACAAGCACAAAATCCACGGAGGTGTAAAAGTCAAACCGATTTGGCGCGGCGTCTCCTGCGGCGACCTGACCCCTGGAGGTTGGTTTCTGCCCTCAAAGGAATCGTTTCAAGCTCTGATTTGGGAGGGAAAAGTGTCTTGCCTAGACAGGATTTGGGGCTAACCCATCTGTACATTGAACCCAAAACCACCAAACCCTCAATACCGATGCAATGGTGCTGATCCAATCCCAGACGTGGAGCCCCTCCCACCGGTT
>NW_008608938.1:27738-28312 GCF_000691845.1 Merops nubicus
GGGTGGGAGTTGGGGGAGAGCACACGGCTTGGTTTGCTCTGGGTCTGATGGGGAATAAATGATCTGTACGTTCCTGATGTTGTAAAACAAATAAAATAGAATTTATGCTGAACTTTGAACGTGTTGGGGTCTTCCTTGAAACGTTTGCCCGTGCGTCCAAACGCCTGAGTGTCCCTTGGCAATGAAAATGACTGCAGTGGAACACACCAAACCCAAAGCTTTCCTTCCTCCCTTCTCCTGCCTGTTGCCCACGTTGCCATCACAGCCCTGGACCCGTGGGAGGAGAAGCAGCTCAGCTCCAAACCCCTCTGCAGGTAACGTCCAGCACCACCCAGGGCTGCTGCCACCCCTCCGTGTCCTCTGCCTCGGCCAGGAGCAGGGCTGGGCACCAGCAGGGAGCTCATTCTGGTTTCCCTCCTTAGTTGTAACTTCACAAAGCCACAGTGCTGCTCTGCACTCCTGGGGAAATAGGTGCAGAAGGTCCCTGGGTGGTTAAAAGCAGCCTCCTTGTGAGAGTAGCCACGTTCTTACAGAAAACCTTTGATTTGCCCTCCAGCACCTCCCTGGGCAGCCT
>NW_008608939.1:0-8869 GCF_000691845.1 Merops nubicus
GACAATGCTCTTGGAATTAAAAATTAATTTATTATTTACAAGATGTTCTTAAAAAAATTCAGTCTGACAAAACCTCCTCTGCAACAACTCTTACGTAACCTGATGGCGCTGATTAAACGCACTCAGTTTACAATGAAGTTTTAAAATGGTTTTGGAAGTTATCTTCCCTTCACTACTGTAAAACAAGTCCCCCAAAGAATCCCCACCTACATAGAAAAAATAAATACTCCAGAGACCAAGGCCCAGTACCTGGAGAGGTCGTTAAGAAGACTGAGGACATCCTGCAGGGCGTCGTTGCCTGCGGCCTGGTTGCCACAGCACTCGGTAGCCCGGGCGAGGTGGTTGGTGAGCAGGCTGGAGACCTGCCGAGCCAGGCCAGAGTGAACAGCTTCTGTGGAACCACCTGCAGAAGCAACCCAAGAACACACAGCTGTCGTGAACAGATCCATGTACACATGTACAACTTCCTTACTCATAACCTCAAAATGATAAAAAAAGATTTTGTATTGTTATAGTGAAACTTTACATATAAAGTGTTTTTAAAAGTAGAATCTGCTATGACATCTATGCCCCATTAGCCAATAGACAGGTGTCTATAAGTTTATGTAGGTGATGGGTGAATCCTAGCACAGGAGAAATGCTTAAGTGATCATTCAGGGTATCCAGGTTCTCTGGTTATGTCTATACATAACCAAGTGGCAGACTCAAAATTATCTGCCATATAAACACTCCAATGAGAAGGAAAAAAGCTAGAATTGTAAAAGCAACAAGAAGACAACCAACATTTTTTGCATCTACTGGTGTGTTCTAAAGAACCCCTAGAGTACTGAAGCCACAGTGAGTGAATGCCCTATTTTAAATACATTTAAACTGCTTCCCAGGCACCTGGGCAACTCTGAAGCATGCAGCTGAAATATATCTGGCAGTGTTCCTACCTTCTTCCTTCTCCCACTCCACACATCGGTTGGCTAGCACCTGGAAGGCAGCCCAAGCCATGGTGGCCACCTTCTGTTTCTTAGTTTGCTTTTCATTTGAACTGGATTCTGTCTGGCTGCTTAAACTGCACAGCCTGTCCATGAGCTGCACCAGGCCACTACGCACCAAACACTTCTCTTCACTCCTGTATGAGAGGAAAACTCAGATTTTACTTCAGCAATGTTTCAGCCACTAACAACAGACAATGAAAATCCACAACTTGCTGTTAATT
Source organism: Merops nubicus (assembly GCF_000691845.1). NCBI lineage: Eukaryota > Metazoa > Chordata > Aves > Coraciiformes > Meropidae > Merops > Merops nubicus. The sequence continues at coordinate 1,208 of NW_008608939.1, forward strand.
CTGCCAAAAATTCCTTCACTTGGCAGAAAGATGGTTGTCTCTCCCCTGTCTTCCCCAGGCGAAATTCTGTATTCTGAGACATTTTAACAGCATGTTCTCAGATACTCCTCATAATGAAGAGAGTGAGGATATTTATACTATATAATGCTTCTCATTAAGGCAAAACTTAGTAAGGACAGCTCTGGGTGCCCTCCTTCCCTTTCTGACAGGAAGACTTTCATACCTGGTGTAAGGTATGGTGCACAAGAGGCCGATGCTATTCGCACAAGCAATGGGGTAACGAGCACACAGAGAGACCACAGATGTCATAGTCTCTCCAAAAGCTTCCTGGACTTGTTCCACCATCCCACCACACGTGAGCTCTTCAATTCTGTTGGTAGACAGGGATTTGAAATGGAAGGCTTTTTAGGTTAAATAAAATGAATAAACTTCCTACAGCTTTAACAAAAATAATCACCACGTATTAAGAATTACTCCAGGAGGATTTAGAAGCAAAACTGCAAGTCTCTTAATATTTTAATCTAAAACATACGTAAACAAGATAATATGGTAGTTTTACCTCAGGCATGATTGAAATCTGACTACAGACAAAGTACTGACAAAATATTTATGAAGTTTAGATGACAGTACCAGTTAATCTACCACCATTACTACCTAATGAACATGAATTTAGAACTAAGACAGGAAAGTAAGTCTGTACATATCTGTGGACACCATGCCAGCATGCTTCTTCTGCTGCCCAATAAAAGCATTTCTTAGAAGTTTCTGCCTTTTTATAAAAGGGCCAAAGTGGCTGTTGCGAGCTTTGTTCCACAAACTGGACCCCTCATGCTTAAGTCACTTCTCCCAGTTTTCCTTCGCACAAAGCCATTTACTACAGAGACCAAACCATTGAACTGTTTTCAGAGGAATAACCAAACCTGGGTCCTCCCTGAAGCACCATGGTCACTGGGCCTACGAGGTGTGTCACGCCACCGACCCGCACAGCAGCCGTCAGCAGCTCCCTCATGTGCACCAGGGCCTGTTTCCGTGTGTTCCCGCGCCGCCACCGCGTCTGAGCGGCCAGCAGGAAACTGCTGCTGGACACCTATGAGATTTTGGTTGCCCTTGTTAATGAGGCACGAGCAACAGACACCTCCTTCCTCTGGGGAAGTTGGAATTGGGGAAGATAAGCATCTGGTACATCTAAAATGCCGTACCGCTTGGTCGGGATTTGTCCCGATGAAAGCAAAGAGCTGTCCCAGTAAGACACTGTATGTGGGTTTGTCTCTGCTGTCCTCAATGGTCAGGGACTGGAGGAGAGTGAAGGAGCTGCTTCTGTGGCTGGTGACGTGGCGGCGCCTGGGACAACACAGGATAAATAATAATAAAGTGACCCAAAGGGAAAAAACCTGCTCTGCTTGCAAACTTCACCATGGTTTTAACAACACAGGGCACACTCCTGTGAAGCAGCTCCGTGGAGTCCACCCTGGCATACCTCTGACTGGATCGAGCAAACTCGAGGTCTTCGTTGCCGATCATCTCTAGGTCAGATGGGGCTGACATGCTGCGAAGGAAGACGGGCTGCCGGACTGCATGGGAGATCACTTTGGTTTCAGATGCTGATTTACAGGCTGCAACAGTAGACAGTAAGAAAGAATGTCACTCCTGGGGTAGGAGGCTCGTTACAAATGGTTTTTAAATTCACTGTAGACATACTAGAGAAAGTTGTAACACAGGGTGGGGAAACCACTGTCTAAGCAAAACCTTGCAACTCAGCTCTGAGGACTTCCCTGGTTTAAAGTGTTGCTTCAAGTTAGGTTTGTTTTGATTAGGTTAAGCATTTTTTCCCCCAATAATTCAGGAGACTAAAGTTTAAATGCCACATATTATTACTCAGACCTTAATTTATCATTGTAGCAATCAATAAACACAACTTTGTTTACTATAAAAATAACTTGAAAAAGTAAAAAAGTTTTATTTTAATTTAAGTGAAAGAGGGAAAATAAGAGAAAAGGAGTAAATTACATCTTTAGGAAAAAAAAAAGAAAATAAACACAATGCTGGTAATGAGATCTATACCTGGAGTCTCTGCAGGGGTCCCAGATATACTTCTTGTGATACCAGACTGTGCTGCAATAGTGACATGTAATAACAGCTCTGCTCTGTTCATCAAGCTCTTAACTAATGTTTTTGTTTTTGCTAGGGGATGATAAGTCTTCTGAATCAGGGAATTCACCTCCTGAAAAAACTTCTCCCTAAGATTATGAAAGAAAAATAAAAGAAGCAAACTCAATTATGTTTTAATGCCTGCCAAAATGAAGTGCCACTGTGAAAAAGGTTATTTTAAAGAAGACTTATAGCATCAAAGTAGAAAACAGAAAAAAATAAAGAAGTAAACAAATGATCTGTTAGTAAGTACCAACAGCTGTATGTACTAATATATTTAGCACTAGTGTTTCTAACAATTTAATCAGATATTGCTGGGCAGAAAGGAAAATCAAGTTTTAAAGTATTAGCATCCCTGGTTAGAAGGTCATCTGAATCTTCCTGCCCCCAAAGATCATTTTCTTTCTATAGGTCTACCAGCCTTAATGGAATTAAACATTAAATGTTTTTGAAATGTTTAGCACCAGCTTCTATTTCACATCATTAAGTGTCACAGGGTACCCTAAGATCCAAGCACCTACTTCCATAAGCATTTAGGTACTTATGCAACTTTAACCCTGCACATTGGAACTCACTGAATTTCCACAGCTGCTTTAAGCTGCCTAGTTTTGAAGTACCTTGCCTAAATGGTACATTCCACAGCCAGCTACTAACCTCAATGCCAGGACCACGTTCTCCAGATCACTTCCATCAAAACAAACTTCTTTCATTGAACACAGAAGTTCAAGTTCTTTCATCTTGCTCTAAATAAAGCAAAGGAAAAGGATGAAGATGTATTGAGAGAGCAGCAGGAAGTGTGAGCACAGAGGGCAGCCACAAGGCTTACCTCGTTGAAGTGATAATCATAGAAGAATGGGACATTGTTCTCCAGCTTCCCATGCATGGCATCATCCACCTCATTCTGCCATTTCTGCTCCAGCTCAGCCACACTCTAACAGAGACAAAAATAACATTTACCACAGTTGGCCACCTTAAGGAGTAGAAGAGATCTTAAAAGAAGAAATCAGAGTACATTTTGCATTTCTGTGTTTCTAAAATGCTCTTAATGCACACTTACTCTTAAAAAAAAAAAGCTTTCTTTAAATAAAATTTTATGTTTACCTGCAATTGTCTCTCCATGGCATTTAGCTTCTTAAAGGTCTCGCCCATAATTTTACAAAGTAAATCATATTCTTCAGCATGTTCTTCCTGATACTGGAAATTTATCAGAGACTGGAGTGCATCAACCAAATTCAGATGTTTAATCACACACGAAACTACCATCTCCTCCATTACTTCTGGCTGAATCACTTCCCTAGGGTTACAGGTAAAGCCAAGTTGATGAAGCAAGAATTACACAAAAACTCTGACAGTTCATATTTACAATTCACTAGATGCTGCATTCACAAACAAGTATTAACAGAGTATTAAGTGCAAACCATCAAGCACTCCACATCCTCACTGCTTTTTTTTTAGCTCACTCACTTTGGCAACAAACATGTCATACAATAAAAGTCAAGCTAGAGAAATAAAGCAAAACAACAACTACTTACTTTATGCTAGGTCTAAATTGAGGCCGAGCCCGTCCAGAGAGTATTAAATGCAGACCATCATGCATGACAGGCACTCCACATCCTCACTGCTGCTTTTTTAGCTCACTCACTTTGGCACCAAACATTTCAAACAATAAAAAAGTTAAGCTAGGGAAATAAAGCAAAACAACAACTACTTACTTTATGCTAGGTCTAAATTGAGGCCGAGCCCGTCCAGAAATTTCCCTGAGTTTTATCATGATTCCTGGAGGCAGCCTAATCCTAGGCAGATCAAAGTAGTGTCCAACAGGAGGCACTAGAACATCAGAAGGATATGTGAATTCTCTGTCCTCATCGATAGTAAGAGGCAATGGAGAAGGACTTGGTGTAAGGGCTGGAGAGATTACACCATTAGCTTCCACCTGCCACTGGCACCTGGAAAAAGAAATAAAAACAGATGAAAAGGATTTTTTCCACCCCCCTGTGACTTTCCTCCTTCATTCACAAAGACACATTAGTTAAGACCACATTACATAGACAGGCTATATATTCACATAGTAAGTGTGGCTTCTACCCTCCTCCTCTTCTCAAAAGAAAACCTCTATTTTAGAGAATATTTTCTTAGTTTTAGGCAACACAGAACTGCTGATGAAACTGCAGGAGAAATTATCAAAACTTCACCCTGGAACATCACACTTGAGCACAACTAAAAAAGTGACAAAAGTCACTTCCTCTCAGAAAAAAAACCATGTATGAATTCAGATTTTATTTTATTTTTTTTTTACCTTTGTAATAAAACCATCAGACTTGAGCACAACTACAAAAGTCACTTCCTGTTAGAAAAAAAAACGTGTATGAATTCAGATTTTATTTTTTTTTTACCTTTGTAATAGTTTAGATCTTAAGAGCTCCTGACAGGTTTCTTCATCTTTGGTAATTTCTGGTCCATTGTATAATATTCGCAGCATTGAACAGGCTAAGACAGAAAGGCCAAGTGCCAGGTCAACTAAGAATGGCAAACCTCCTGACACATCCTCTGAAGACTCCTGTAGAAGGAATAGTGATAAGTTGCACGAATCAATCAACCATGAAGTCCTTCCATAATTTATTTCAAGACAGAAGATTTTATGTTTTTATAGCTCATCTTCATATAAGACATAGATCTATATCTATCAATCAAATGTCTCTTACACAGAATTACACTGAAAAAATGCTCAGCAATTAAAAACAATCCATAAGGATAAGACAAGAAATAAAGGATTTAAACATTACTTTATTGAACCAAGAAAGAAAAGGCAAAGTTAATGCTGGTTTAGTCTTTCTTTGGCCTGTAGATCTGCCACCTCACAGGCCCAGTCCTAGTTTCCTGTTATTGGGATTGAGTTTCCTTTTGTTTGATTCCAGTGCCCCTCCCCTCTCTTTATAGGCTGGAATTATTCCCACCTCATTTCCTTATTAAATCTCCAATTTCCAGGTTGTTGCCTAACTCTCCAAAGAAATCCTGATCTACAAGGGATATTCAAGTGACTTCACCCAAGCCCAGTGCCAAAAACAAGAGGTAGACAAGACATATTTGGTAATAACTATCTTCATAAGACCATGTCACAGGGTATTTCTAGCTAAGGAACCCAAACATCTAAAACTTTGGTCCTTTATATCGTAAAAAGATGAATTGTCTTATTGCCCAACTAAGTAAGCTATGACTGTTTTAAATTTCAACTTCCAACACTAAAGAAATAATTTCTGCTTGTTCTGAAGTGTGTCACAGACAGAAGATGGACTGAAGCTGAAGCTGCCCCTTCAGTACCTGTGCTCGAACTGTGCAAGCAAAGCCCCACATAGCTTTGTCTGGGGTGTTGTGCTCACGCCCGCTCCGCATTTCAAAGGAGAAGGTGACTGTATCTCCTTCCACCTTCACATTTTGATGGGGAGGAGGGGGAAAAAAAAGAAAGAAAAGATACATTTAAGAATTGAGGTAAACAGTTTTTGCATACAAGTGGCTTATTTTATGGATTAAAGTTTTTAATGACAGCTATCTAAGTATTATTTTTTTATTTCCAGTTATACACTCTGATTTAGGATTCTTCACTTTCTCTAAGGTTGATTCAATGGATTTGAATTTTGCTGCTGGCTAACTATAGAAAAACCAAAATCCACCATAGTTGTAGAAACAAAAGTAGAATTTATCAGTCTGTGTTACTTGGACTTGATTTTCATTACCATGCTTTCATTATTTGTCTGCAAGAAACCATGCAATAATCAACAGCTCTCTTCCTGAAGGAAGACAGACAAGCTCTTCAAGAAGCATGTCAACACATTAATAAGAGTTTGCTAAAATCAGTATAAAAATCTGCCACTGAAAAATAAATTAAATTCCATCAATTGTGAACAATGGAGTGCTTGTCTGAAATTGCTTCCAATTTAATTCTTGTTCTTCTTTTTGGCATTATTTTTTATGCATATAAGCCCAGTTTTAGTGCAGGAAAACACAGCAGCACAGACACATAAGAAAAAAATCATACTGCATACCATCTGAGGGCACATACTGCAAAGTTCTTGAAATATTGAACTTTCAAGAAGAATGAGGGATTTTTTTCTATCATAGCTTTACTGCTGAAAGCACCCGATGTAATTTTAAAACCCAACACAAAAGGTTGGAAAGTTGCTACTTTTACCACTTGTTATATTTGTGGGTTAAAAAAATGCAGTCATGCCCACAGGCCTTAAGAAAATACAGACTGCAAGAACCTCTCCTGGAAAATATAATTATGAGAACAGCAGGGCCATTAGAGACTCCAGATTGAAACATTCCAATAACAAATTCCAGTAAGACACAAAGCAAGGTAAGCTCAGGAAGAAGCGTCACACAACACACAGTTGAGTTCAAAGTCATTCCCCAAGGACATAACAGCCCACTTAAGAAGGTAGCCATACACTTAAAAGCTTGGACTTCATTGCTCTAAGGGTTAAAATGGACTCAACATTGTTTCCAAAGGGGATGTTTCTATGGGAAAGATTGTTGGATTATTATACTGTACCTTTACTAAGTCTTTCGGCCAACCAGTTCCTAAGACACTACGGCTGCCATATCCCAGTGTATTGCCTCCATACTCAGCAACCTTCCTACTGTTTGTGTTAGGACCAGCATAGATCACCAACTTCAAAACATAAAATACACTGTTAGACTGTAAGAGAAAAACAAGAAAATCTAATAATAATAATAATACTTAGCACTTACACCGCGCTTCGTGTTTTCACAGCGCGTCATCAACATTAACAAGTCCTCACAACAGCCCTGTGAGGTGAGCAGGCAAGTATTATTATCCCCATTTTACAGATGGGGAAACTGAGGCAGAGAGGAAATGGAGTGACTTGCCCCTGAGGTCACACAGCAAGTCAGCAGCAGAACTGGGAGCAGGAATCAGGAGAAATCCTAACTTCCAGTCCTCGTGCTGAGCTAGCCAGAATATCGTGCCTCTCTAATAATAAATGGATTGATCCTGCTCCCATCAACCTTAATACTTTGTCAGGGAATATAACAAGGGACAAAGCTTTCTGAAGGAGCTTAACCAGTAATGGGTGACATTAATATTAAAGATGCTCATAAATAACTAAAGGGAGCAAGTATCTCATCTGCTCTACGTCGAAGAATATATGGCAACAATTAGTAAGCAGCACAAGTGGCTCTCTGATGAGCCACAGTAAATAAGTGCTATTGGTTCTGTTGCTAAAATTGAAAATACTTGTTCATATTAATCCATGTAAACAAGCCATTTATTTTCAGGAGGGAAAAAAGTTATCTTTCCAGTTCTGCCCAGTTTAAACAAACTGTGTTGATCTACAGCATAGGCAGCTAGATAAAGGTTTGAGAAATAAGGAAAACAACAACAGCAGAAATGAGAAGGAAGTAAAACTTTCCAACCTGAGCCATCATGAAATGAACTTAAGAAAACAAAACAGAAGAGTTGGTATGAACTTCTGAGGGGGGGGGGGGGAGGGAAAA
>NW_008608939.1:8900-14606 GCF_000691845.1 Merops nubicus
AAAAAACACTAAACCAAAAGAAACCCCCAAATCCCATACCTCTGGAACCTTCTGTAATTTCTTAACTACCACTACCTCTGACTTCTTTTGAGGGAACTTCTTAATTACAAAGCCTAACTGTTAACAAAAGATCCTCATAACTGCTAGGTTTTAAACATTGAAATAATCACCGGATATTATGTTCTGAAACAATACACAAGAAGAATTAAGCACATATTCTTTTTGGATTGTTTCTTTCAGAATAACAGAAGTTAAACCATTTATTGTCACCTTCCCACCTTTTCCTGTCAACGACTCTTTGCACGTTTTCTATCATTTAACTAAGTCTGGTCTTAAGATGAAACTCAATTCTCTATTCAACTCATGCCACACAAGTAATAAGCTCTCTGCACCCCTGTAGTTTAGAACCTTGAAGTAAGCAGACTGGGACATTACAGTGTACACCAGTAAGCTCCCATCAATAAAACCCTCCTGCATTATCCTGTCACTGGACATAAAGTGCCATGAAAGACAAGGGGCAGGAAAAGATGGAAATGGGAAATGCTGCTGGCTGAAAAAATATATGGACATAAGAATTACTGAACTGGCCCTTGCTTACCTTATCATAATCATATTGTGAAGAACATCTGTTGTCAAATCTAAGATACAAACAGCGGGCTCCTGGAATATGGACAGTTTCTTTAAATTTATAGTTATCCCTGACAGGATGAACTGTTTCTACAGTCTTCCCTGCAGCCCAGGGAGCAGGGATCTTCAAACCAGTAAGAAAACCTGGTTCTTCTTTCTCCTCCAGCATTCTGAAATTAGAGTGAAAAGTTAGGCCTAAAATTCACCACATAGATTTTTACTATATACTCAGACATCAGACTATGAAGTACTTAAGATCAGCCCTCTATGTATTATGTAATATGTGCTATGTATTGACACAGCAACAGAAAATTATTGATTCCTCATTTTAGTCACAACTGTGTTGAGGGAACATGCAGAACTTAAATAGTGTGAACTCTGAGTTAGAAATAACTATGCCCACCTCTAACCTGGAAAATCTTTTCCCTATGCTTTCCAATTTTTCAAATTATGGAAATTGGAACAAGCTAAGCAGCACCATAAAAGTAGTAAATGGTACTATATAGAGTTTCTAAGACATGATTGGTAGCACAAAAACCCCCTCCATCCTCCTGGCACAGCACCCAAACCCAACTGCACTGTCATAAAACAACGTGTCTAATATTTCACTGGAGCTCCTAATTTGGGAGGATTGAAAATAAATTCTTCAGAGTTTTCAGGCAGTTTATTACACACCATCACAAGTTGTTTAATATTACAAATTCTGCAACCCTGCAAATAGCTATGGCAAGCATTTTTTCTTTAATTTAGCTGTGTGCTTCTGTTTGTAAGCAGAAGCTGTATAACTTTGGGCTGAGACACAGGATTTATATGCAGGACTGAAAATCATTTTATTTCCTTATGTAAATAAAACCATTTCATATCTTCCCAATGGTTTTAGTACTGTATCTCATGCTGCCAGAGCAATTTACATTTTCTCATGATGGCCTTCCTTGGCCTAATTTATTGTAAGGGGGCCATACAGAATTAATTCCCAATGCTTGAGGTGAGGGGAAAAAACAAACCACACCATACCCTGTGCAAACAATCTGAAGATACTTATTTAATTCTCAATGCAAAACTCTTGAAGAACTAACTGTCTTTTGTAAAGGTTTATATATCTCTTAAGACAGCCTAAGCCACTACAGCATTGCCTTTTTAAGGAAAAAACATTAGAAATTGCTGCATTAAGGTTTATCCCACAGTAATGGTCAAATGAACATTGCAGCTATGACATTTTATGCTGTAAAAAGACCCAAATGGAAAGAAAAATCACCTCTCATCAGATAACAGCTTCCCTTTCTGTTCTGATGCACCACTGGGGGAACTGTTCAGTTCTGAGAAAACTGGAGACTGAGTTTTAAGCAGCAGTGCAGTCTGTGGCACAAAATATACATGTTAGAAACATGTGAATAGTAAATAATTTTAAACCTCATTACTGAAATCCATGAACAATCACACTGTATGTTGTTACTGACAAGGAATCATTACCTCATAACTGTTGTACAGAGTCAAATTTCATATCCAGAATTATCAGCTTTTGTAGCTGTTGAGCAATTCTTAAACCACGACCTGCTCATCACTTACTGCAGAAAGCTGACCAAGATCTACAGCATTTTAGAACCTGCACATCTCATCCTTTCTCCTTTGTAGCCAACTGCTGACACAAAGACCATACCTGACTGGTGTAAAGAACCAGCTGCACCAGCTGAGGCATCAAGGCATCAGCCATGGTTAGAGTTTGCAGGTTTGGATGCATCAGAGATGTCAGCAGGACAGGAAGCAGATGACCCAGCATTGTGGCCTTGGTAATTTGCTCCAGGCCTTTTAATCTGTAAGGAGAGTCAAGGTTTACATAGCAACAACTATTTTCACAGAGTATCACTACTATTTTTAGTCATCTGTTTAATCTTTTAACAGACTGTGTAAGTAGGCAATTCAAAATTCAGCAGAGAACACTTGAGTTAGAGTGAAAAAACCAACACAAGAAAAATCTTAATGTCTTGAGAACATTAAAATTTCTCCAGTGTTAGCATCCTAGTCTGTGCTGTCAATTCTTACTAAACAGTGATAGAGAAGAAGACACTAAATCAAGAGTTTAATAATTACTTAGAAAGTTTTAAGTTCCCATGGGCATGGGATGAAAGTCCACATCAAACACAAATGTGTTTGTTCAGTAGATCTATCAGTCTCTGAGCACATGGAGCTCAAAGTACTTTAAAAGAATCTACAAAAATATATTTGACCATGAAACCCATCTGAAAATAATCTCAAAGGAATTGTGTATTGTCAACAAACAAAACTAATCTTGTGGGCACAGAAAAGCACAGAAACTGAAATCTGAAACAAGGGCGAGAGGGAGGTGTTTGTTTCATGACAAAAAGGGTTCACAGCTTTTGTTTACATCCCATTTCCAACATATATTTTTGAGGGGAGGGGAGGCAGAGAAGGGCAAGGTGACACTCTCTGAAGAAACATGCAGGATATTGTAACAATATACAAGACTTGTCACAGATAAAATAGCTAGTCCAGTGACTAGAGACCTAATACTCAGGAGTTTAAAAATAAGAAAACTGCTGTAGCTTACAGGAATATTCCCAGTTGAATAATCACACTTTGTTTCCAGTTAACCTGCTCAAAAATACCCACTGTGATTGCCTAAAACTGCAGCAATTTGAAGTTCCTGTAGATTATCAAGCTTGTCACAGTGACATGGGAAGTCTGATTCTAAACTGTTCAAAAGTGGTAAGTAAATGCTACAGTAAGACACTGCTCCTTATGTTCAAAGCTCAAGTATGAAGTGACAAAGACTAAGTAATGCTACCTCTGCTTGTACAATAAGGCACAAAAAGCAGCAGCTTACTGTTTTTCCAGTAGCACACTCATGCTCATCTTACCTTTGCTCTCTGTCAGAAATATCACTGTTTATTAGGGCTGTAGTCACTTGCTGCAGCATTTCTAAGACTTCATCACATCCTGTCAGAATTTGTGTAGCAAGAGACAAAATGCTGGTCTTCAGCTCCTAGGTACAAGAAGAGGTACAGGATACTTAAATTCTTAGAGAATACCAAAAAAAAGGACAACAGAACAAAACGATGGATTTCCAAATGAAAATAATGATAATGTGACCTGGCAGGCCTGCAGCAGTAGATTCATCCAAGACTTAAATTTGATTAATGCTAAGCCCCAAAAGTGCTGGGAGAAACTAGGTGCATATTTTACAGGATGCACATCCAGTTTCTAGAGGGAGGGAATCCCCAAGTCCAGCACAGGAGAGAGAGCTGTTAGCCAGCCAAGGTACAGCATTGGTGACAGAATGTCCTAGCAGGTATGAGGATCACTGTAGAGAGAGAAACTGAACAATGAAAACATGGGTGAATAGTGAGACAAGAAAAGTACTACAACATTTAGCATTTACTCTCTGAGCCTGAACAAATAACTTTCAACTGCAGCACATTACAAGCACACAAAGTCTCAAACAGCAGCAGACAAAACCAGCTTAACAAACAATACCAGAAGTTCAAAAGTCAGTACCATTATAGAAGAACTGTTACCACTACAGAACCCACTATGACAAGCTAACCTGCATGCTGGGACAAAATTTGGCTTCTATGAGTTCATTTAAGATTATTCCAACATGAAATGACACAATTTTAATAAACTTCATAGCAACAGAACAACCACTGTCTGCAAACGTTGTGCTCCAACTGTCTCCTTGCCACAAATGTTATTCACACTACTTCAGACAGCAAATGTAGGTGGTTCTACATAAGCTTTGTAACTTAAAACCATAAAAAAAAGCAGAAGGCAGATAAGGCAAAGGAGAAAACTTTCCTCTTTATATCTGAAAATATTTTTTCATAAAACCACTTAAGTGATTTGGAGAAGGGAAAGTGGTGGTGCAGGCGTAATATGTTCAGAAACTCCTGACACATGAATTTTCTTACTAGCAGATATTAAAATACATTTTGAACCTCATTATATGTATACTTAGGAAGGGAAGTATGTGCTCTCACAAGATAGAGCCCAAGCTGCAACACTGAACAATGAACAAATGGAGATTTTAGCTAGAGAAAAAACTGTCTACAAAAATTTGACTGTATCAAGAAGAAAAAAAACAACAAAACAATGTAAATAGAATGCACTGCAGAAGAGATGTCACAGGAACACTGACTGTAGAGAGCCATACTAGAATAAAACTTGGTGTTTACCTGTACCTTCAATGTCTCTCCCTGCAAGGAGCTGTCACTGTCATCATTTTCATCAGGTTTTATCAAAATAGTGTTACTGAGGAGGTGGTATACTTAGAATGGGAAGTATGTGCTCTCACAATATAGAGCCCAGGCTGCAACACTGAACAATGAGCAAATGCAGATTTTAGCTAGAAAAAAAAACTGTCTACAAAAATTTGACTGTATCAAGAAGAAAAAAAACAACAAAACAATGTAAATAGAATGCACTGCAGAAGAGATGTCACAGGAACACTGACTGTAGAGAGCCATACTAGAATAAAACTTGGTGTTTACCTGTACCTTCAATGTCTCTCCCTGCAAGGAGCTGTCACTGTCATCATTTTCATCAGGTTTTATCAAAATAGTGTTACTGAGGAGGTGGTTCTGTACAGCCATCAGGTACCGCAAACACGAAGATGCAGCCTTTAACATAAATAAGTACACTTAACATCATTTAAACCCTCTAATCCACCTGGACTCAGGCAAACCCTGTCCTTTGAAACATAAAAGAGGAAAAAAGCTGAGGGAGAAGAAAAGCAAAAGTAAAAAATTTCCCTTGAATAGGATTTTTTTTCTCTGATTTAATGCAAGCTTGTTGATACATTTAAAAGAAGAAACTAGTCACAAAACTGAATTTTGTCACAGTAACTTGCAAAACATATAAAGAAGTTGTACCACTTTATTCAAGCATATCATACAGTAATATTCAAGTACAGTAACATTAACTAAATCTTAAAAGACCATAAAGCTAAATTTAGTTGACACTCCTGAAAGTGATGGTTCCATGCTACTGCTCCTTCCCCACCCTCCTGCAGCACAGGAGCTTGCACAGGAGCTCACCCCCAGGGCATGGAGGTGATCCTGCTGA
>NW_008608939.1:14637-27772 GCF_000691845.1 Merops nubicus
ACATGCTTTTACCATGAAATGATGTCAACTTTTACTCATTTTTGTCTGTAAATGATAATCCTTCCTGCTTGTGTGAATCATTATACACAACTATGGAAAGACTTTGTTTTTTTAAGTTGTTGCAATGCTTTGAAGATTGAGATATACAAACTACCTTGAAACTGAAAGTGATACTTCAGCAACTGGAAAGTATATCCACACACAAATCTGTTTTAGCATTTTTGTATGATTTATTCTGCTGTACAAAATTTTTCTTCCTTCCCTGCATAGCATAAACCAAAATACATTCTTTTCCTGTATTTGTTAAGACACCCAACTATACACGTTTCACTTATATATACTCAGTGAAGGTTGTGGATTTAAGGAGGCAAAGAAGTCAAAGGCAAATATACTTTTATCAAAATACATTTTACTTACAGGCACAGTTGAAAGAAGCCTTTGAAAATCATCTTTAGATACAGTTTGGCACTTGGTGATTAAGACACAAGATTCTCGTACAACGATCTTGAGAATGTAGTGCAACAGCTCATCATTTAGTCTTCAAAAAATGCAAGGAATATGTAAAATGTTAATAGTCTAATTATGCTGTATCTTATATAGCTCATCTCAAAACTCTGGGCAAGCTGTACCACAAATTATTTGTAACCACAACAAAGACCTGTGCAACTTCAGGCACACAGAAGAGCAAGCCCGAGATGCTTAACAACAATCAATGCAACAGATGAGCAGTGATTTCCTGCACTCTGCTGATATAAACCTATTAAATGTAGTGAATCCTAAAAAAACAAAAGCCCAAACAACTCCTCCCAACTTGACCTTGAGATTGACAGTTTCACTGCTGAGAAGTCTCCTACCACAGTGGTATGGAGAGCAATGGCATCATATCATACTTTGAATTACCATCTATATTTACTATACACGTGGTAAGTAGCAGGGCATCCAAAACTAAGTCTGTGTACAGAAGCATCCAAAGTTTCCTTTAAAACATCAAACCTCTCTCTCCCTTGTCCTAATGAAATTCTACCCAGTGTGGACAAAAAGACTGTATTTCAGGTCACACTGCCAGTAAAGTAACAACCAATTTCAGCAAAATTTTATGCAAGTTTACCTAAAGCAAATAACAGAAACAAACGTTACCAGTGGGGAGGGGGGAAACATATTGTTGCTTTTTACCTATAATGATCATCATCTTCACTTCCAAATCTGTTGTTCTGAAGCTGTTCAGCTAAATTAGTCAGGATAACGTCACGAAGCTGAGAGAGACCACTATTCCTCTCTCCTAAAATGGAAAGCAAAAAAACTTTTGCAGCAGCATTTTACAGCATTAATTTATTTGTATTTTCTCAGATATCTTCCTTAAGGTATGCTACTTCTCAGAAATTACAGTATTTGCAGTGTAACATGATTCCCTGTTGAATCACAGGCTGCTAAAACTTGCTGTGAGTAACACTACACTGCTAACTAGGTGCCCTAAAATACAACCTGGACAAGAAACATCACTAATAATGACACAAGAGAACTTTTAACCTTTTCAATTTCAAACATCTGCCTGAGTGAGACTGATTTTCCTTTTTTACAACTAGCATACACTTGACCACATAGCTTTCAGAAGGCAGCTTCAGAATTTGAAGCATTCCATCATTTCCTAGAATAAGATGGGATTACAGCAGACTAGTCCTCAATATTCTGAACTGTTCTCCCTTCAGAGGTTGAGAAGTATTTTCACTTTTGGTTTTCAACTAGAAAAAACACACTGCCATATGTCAATAAGGCATTCTCACCTTCAGTTAAGACCAATTTCAATAAATTATTGATTTCTGCTTCTCCAGGATACAGGATATTTAAACCAGAGCTAAAGAAAAAAATAAAACTATGTATTACTTAACACATTTAAAAGAGAACAAAATTTCAATGGACATGTGAAAAAATGGCATCACAGAATCTCAGCTTATTATCTGACATAACATTTAGAATCACTGTGTAATAGCTTCTTCCAACTTAAAAAGGCATCCTCCATATTTTAATACTTGTATTAGTCATGAACTAAGCAGCTGCTTTTTCCAGAAATCTCCTGTGATCAACTGTATTTTATTGTTCAGGTCAATAAGAACAATGGAAAATGCAAGGAACTAATCAAGATGTCACCACTGTCACAGTTTTATACTATTAAAGACTGACTCCTTACAGAAGTATGTCTTGAAGCTATGCAGAAGATTCTACAAGCAGCATTTGGGAAACAACACATCTCTGCATAAATACTTCTTGTGGAGGTATTTTTCCCTTCTAACTTGTCATGCACTTTGTCCTCTCTACATGAATTAGCACATCAAGACAGAAGATGACAATAACTGAGAAGGACTTTGTGACTGTCTGAAATGTGGAAATCATTATGCAGACTTTCTTTTTCCCTTTTCTTTTTAAGTAACACTCTCATAGAAAAGAAAACTGGTACGTTTTTCAGCTTCACACTGGGAGCAGAGATTATTGCAGCCTTCCTCCCTCTGGCTCATGCTGACCAACTTGTGATAGAAACATCAGAAGTTGCATTGCAAGCTAAGTTTCAGGTTTCCATTGGTATCAGAATCTCCCAGTAAGAAAACAGGAGGAAGGAGATATTATCTCATCCCCACCTTTGATTTTTTTTCTTCTTTTTACAGGTCATTAAAGAATAGAGGGTTAAACAAGGGGGAAATGAACAGCTGTCCATACAGTTGACAGGATAGAATTTTCCCTGTCAAAAAGCAACACCCTGAAAATGCCAGATGATCATGCTGAGGATATGCTATTCTTCACTCAGAGCTGCATAAAGCCACTGAAATTCGAAATGTTGCGATTCACACACACAAAAAAAACGCAGTTTGATCTTCAGAAGATTTTGTTCTTAACCTTGGGGCACTTCCCACTTGAAAGCAGATTGGTTTTGTACTTAGGACATTTGAGACAGCATTCCTTGTCCTTGAGATCCACATTATCTCCTTTTTGTGATAGGCAATCACACTTTTTGCTCACCTCCCTCTACTTAGTCATTCTGCTGTTTTGACAATCCAGAGAAAGGAAATTACACAGCATCAGGTTCAAGAGATGCAGCAGCTAATACAGTGTGGAGTTAAAGCAACCACCTGCTTTAAGTGTTTCATGACCTGGTGTACCAACCCAGGGACACAGGGACCTATTTTGGGAGAAGGGTGGGCATTGTTTTCTGAACAGAAACCTAACTTTCTCAAGACAGTCTCATTACACTGCCCATGTCTTCCCCTTCAGTCTTACAGCACTCCTCAAGTATTATTCAGCCTGCATCCCATTACATCCTTCTTGTTTAGGAGAATTTCAGTATTGTCACTTGAAACACTGGTATAACAGCTGACAGCAGCAGCTTTGCCTATTCCAGAACACCAATAAACTATATAAGGCTAAAATTGAAAATCATTTGAGTCATTGCTGGAATGCAGAAAACTCTCTTTGAATTTAGCAGCTATATTATAATTAAAAAAAAGCACAAAATAAACCTAAAGAAAGCAAATGAAAAGCAACAAATTAAAAGAAGTATGGAAGGTAGTTACTATTTGTTATCTCACTGTCATCATGACACATTGTATTTAGCTTCTTCCACAGATCTAAACTGTAATAATTTTATCATACTATGTCAACCTCAATTTTATATTAATTTAAAATTAAACTGCTGAATACAATTTGAACATTCATCTGTTACAACTTTTTAAAATAATCTACCATTTAAGTTAAGTTTTATTGGACAAAACAGATATTTACCTAATAGCTAGACAAACCTCCTTCTGAATTTCAGAGCAAATCTGATCCCTTGGTGCCATCAGCAACTGCCAAAGTAAGAGACCAGACCTTCTAACAATATCTCTGTTTCTTTCAGTTTGTGGGCTGAAGAAAAATTTAAAAACCACCTAAGAAAAATTAAACAACAGAATTAAAAACTTAGATACAGTTCATATTAACTCTTTCTGTATTCTGCTACTCAAACTATTTGTCTAGGTCACTGGAAATCCTAGAGTCAGAAACTGAACTTGGATTTTAAAAGAAGAGGGGAAAAAAATAGAAAAGAAGTAACCTCTCTGGATTTTATTTTAATCTGTGCAGGTGGCAACTACACTTCCAGTTAAATCAGGACACTTAAATGGATGTATAAGATACTGCAAAGCCATTGTTGAGTCAAGTTCCATTAAACTGAATGCAATAGAGGAAAAAAAAGAAACTAATAAAATCAAGTGGTTGTCTGCCTTTCAAAACAACAGGTTTTTTGGTAGGTACTTATTGTGAAGTACATTTAAGATGCTCTTTTACCTGAAAGACAACAAGGATGCAGCGTATTATACAAGTATCTCCATTCACCATTGCTTTTTCCATAATGTCACAAATACTGCTGAGGTGATGTGCTTCAATTGGATGCTGCTTGCCCAGAAAATTTGTTATGGGAAGACTGTTGCTGGCTGCAAGCAGGTTGAGTTGGTGGATACACATGGCACCAACATGGTGCAGTAACTGGTTAATAACCTCATTCGTGGTTGTTGCATCCCCTGGAAGAAGGAAAGGAGTTGAAATGCTACAAACACAGTCTATAGCTTCAGCTTTTGCTTCTAAAATCCAATATATCATCATCTCTAGCTTCAGGACAGCCACCTGCATGATAAACAAAAAAATTGCCCACATTGCTTTTTTAATGTGCTGAAGGTAGCAAGAATCTGGAAACTTCCAAACACTCCTTTAAGAAAGGAAAGAGCAAAAAGGACAAGGACCAATATCTATAAAAAGAAGCTGAGTTCACTCCTGAAAAACTAACAGGAACCTTCCAAAGGTAGATTCTGTGTATTTATTCTGCCATAGTCACACATTTCACCTCCAGTTTGTATCAAGTGCTGACCTGTAGGTTTACCTCACCTTTGGGCTCTGTAATGATGTGACTCACACCCAGTCTCTGGCAGACACAGTGGAATGCCTGGTTCCCAGGATTACACCACTGATCAATATAATCATTGGAGCATGTCCATATCATGTTATTCATAGTATCATAACAGGCACCTAAGAAAAGGAAAATATTTTGCACCTCAAATTTTAGAAAGTTTGTTAGAAAACACGATTGAAGTATTTTTATAGCAGACACAAATCCAAGTTACTTGCTTCAAAAGATCCCTGTCATGACAGCAATTTAGTAACAATGCTTTGGAATAAAAAACATTAAAGGAGATTTCTTAATGGAGGAAGTAAAAGTCATGTTGATATGGTGCTGAGGGACACAGTTTAGCAGTGGATGACAGCAGTTTAGTAACAATGCATTGGAATAAAAAACATTAAAGATTTCTTAATGGAGGAAGTAAAAGTCATGTTGATATGGTGCTGAGGGACACAGTTTAGCAGTGGACTTTACAGAAGAGTAAGGACCAACCATTAGGTTCATGGTTGGACTTGATGGTATTTAAGGTGTTTTCCAACCTAAATGATTCTAGGAATGAAGCCAATTCACAACCCTTTTGATGTTTCATGTGCAACAGCTCTGTCTCAGGTAAATTCTCCACTGCTCCTTATTTGCAACTGGAAGTACATAACATGTGTTATTCCTCCACAAACTTATCACACACTGCCACAGTGCATAACCTAAAACCAGCTGAATCTGGCATCAGAGCACAGTAACTTCTAGAAAAAGGAGAGGGGAAAAAAAATTCAAAGTTATTTTACTACAGCTACTGACAATTAAGCACCCTAGAACTTGTTTAGAAAGTCTTGTGTTAAAAATGTAATAGCTTTAATACAACTGAGAGTTTGCACAGTGCAACTGTTAAAAATTTTAAGCTTAGAGACTCATCTCCTGGAAAGCTTAAAGCCTACAAAGCAGGTCCAAACTAAAAAAGAAGGATGAGTGGATTAGAGACACAACTGTTTTAAAGTATAGTAAATTCCTCTACTGTACAAGATCAAAAATAACCTGTTTGTCTACAGGTTTCAAATGACTGAGGTAAATCTCCAGTAACAGCAGCTAACAGGTTGACATGTAATTATTTTTAACTTCTGGGATGCATTATTACTTAAGATTATTTATCTCAAACATTTTTAAGAAATATATTCTCTTAGCTAACATAAAACCAGTGCTTATTAAAATACTGGCAATGATATGCAGTGTTTAAGTAGCACAGACACTGGTCAAAAGATTATTATACCAAGTAAGTTAAAAATAATTTTAAAAAAACAGTCCTGAAGAAAATGCTCATGAAGTTTCAGTCATAAAGGGATAAAGAAATCAGAAATACCTACAATGTCATTCCAGCTAAGATGCATTTATGTACCTTCCAGTACAGAGATAAGATACTCAGAACTTTGTAGCACCTTACAGCATAAACAATTAAAAAAATACTTCTTTCAAGGTTCTTTTCTGCTACAGAAAACACCTTCCCTGAGCTTCTCTGCAGCTGAAACTACAAAAGTAAGATACTGGAAATTCCTTCAGGGAGTTCTGAACTTTTAAAAATGTTAAATTTACAAAAATTCCCCATAGACCTTAAACCCACCAACTGCAGAGCTTCTCACTGCAAATTCAAGTCCAGGCAGGTTATTTAGAATCCAAAGGTTGGATATATCTAGCTCTGAAATATTCCCAGAAAAAGAGATCTACTTCTTACCAAGTCCTGGAACTAAAGCACCACGTCCAAGTGAACTTCCTGCAGCATCAATGAGATCTGCTCTGCTTGTGAACTGCCCATCCGAAATATTGAACACCAAGCTCGAAGCAAGAACTACACAGAAACAAAGGCTCTGATCAATTTCTGAGAAGTTTCTTATATTTTGGAAAACCAAGGACTTCAAATCTGTCCTGAACGTAGCTGACTTACTTTTTAAAGATGACAAAGCACTTGTTCCTCCAAAAAGGGAGCGTGTTGCAGAACTGCCTGACCCACCTGGGGGTGGCACCAACATCACCAGGTATGTTCCACAGGTGTATATTGGAGTCTTCCTCAACATCTTCAGTGGCAGCCCACAGCTTGTGTTTGCCGCTGAAATAAAGAGAAATACAGAAATACAAACATACATTTCTTCATAACAGGCAGCAAATAAAGCAGATTTCTATGCAGGGCTTCAAATAAATCTATGGAATTTCCTTTAAGCTACATCCTGCAGCATTTAGAACTTGCTGTAAGAAGTTGTATACAGAGGTGGCTTCATAATCCCACACACTGACCACCAGCCCCCAGGATACAAACAAGTTTCACAGGTTATTTAACTAAAGAGAATAAAAACATTCTAAAAAGTCAGCAATGTCTCCTTGCCAAATCAGGGAAACTAGAAGCCTAAAATTTAAGTATAAACAAAACTGGTTTAAGATTTGTATGCTGAAACACACATGGAAAGCAGGATCTTAGAGCCAAATAATCTTTCAACGTAAAGACATCATTGAAAATTCACTATGCACTGACTATTTTAAGTTCTCCTGCACTGCATGAAATGTATCCAGTCAGAATGATCTAGCTCCTGCCACAGCTGATCAACACTTCTCTGAGCAGTGACTAAAGAATTATCCAAGAATAACCACTTCTGCTGTAGCACTCTAGTTGTTAACTGGCAAAACACAGCCTTTAAAATAGCTCTTCCAGCTTAACTCTCTGCCAGCTTCCCTGTAAACACATCTACTTCCTGTATAATTTATTTTTATGGAAATTATTTGACATTGAAGAAAGAAAAATCACATATGTATGGAGGAAGAAGACAAGTAATTCAAGATAACCTGAATAAAACCTTATCTTAAAATAAATCTAACAAAGCTCCAGATCATCCTGAAAGCCATCAGTGCTGTTCATTCAAGATTCCCTATTAACTTTGCTAGTTTCAGCAAGCCCATGAAAGAATACCCAAACCCTGTACAAATTACATCAAAAAAGGCAAAATTACCTTCAATTTGTAACACTGAATGTACCTGGGAAACAACAGTTTCATTTTCTAAACTGCAGTCCATTTTTTTTACATAATCAGAAGCTCAATGAACTGCCAGCAGAGAAATTCCCAGTTTGACCAAATGGGGCATAAACCAACCCACAACTGACAATAGGGGGAAAAAAGAGGGGCTACAAGTATTCTTCCTGCTTTTCACTCTGAAACTTTTCTCACAATCAATGCTTAATTTAGCAAAGGAACTTGTAAATCCAGCACTAAGCAAGTATTACACTTATATATTTCAAACACTTATTTGGAGGAAAAAAACTGCACTTTTTTTTCCCCCACCATGCCCTAAGAGGTTAATAATTACTAGAACTACATGTGTTACAACAACAGACCATGAAAAATATTACTGAGAGTCAGTAAATCCCCTCCTGACCTGCTTGGTCCTCTTTCAGTGTATTGGAGATGGTAGAGCCTGTGAGAGCAGCCAGTGTTGCTGATGGGGAGGCTCTATACCTGGACAGTCTGCTCAGGAGCATCTCGTTTATACTCTTGGCAGATTCACCCTCTTTTCTCATCAATATAATTCGTTCCTGTAGAGGATTTGCTATACATATGCCATTTTCTACCTATTAAAACAGAGAGGAAAAGAATACTTTTAGAGACTGAAACCCACAGGAGACAGATTGCCTTAGCTGAGCAGGAAAATTGAACAATACAATATATCAGGTAGGGATACAAACCTACATGCTGTGGTCAGAATTTCTTGCAAAAAAAAGGTGTTACAAGAGCTAGACAGATTAATATTTGTTTTGTTCACAACTTTGTGGTTCAATATATCTTCTATATGTATCTGCTATTCTGTCTGTCCTTAAAGACAGAACTGTTTTGTCATCATCTTAAGTTTATTTATGGAACTCTACATTATTTAATCCCTACAGGTTCTTAATGATGTTCCACTGACAAGTTTTCTAAGAAGAGGCCTTCAAACCATTTGCCAAAAAGTGTAAGCAATGATTTTCTTAGATCATAGTCTTCAGGGGATATGATATTAACTAATGCATCTCTTAATGAAGATCCAATTTACAGCCTTAGGTGTTTTCCAGAAGTTGTACTACTATGGGCTAGGTCTTCTAGCTCCACCACCCCACCAAGTGCAGCAACTGCTGAGCAGATACAGGCACTGCACCCAAAATACTCCACCAGTGCCAAATCCTTGCACCATTCCAATTATCAATACTAGAGGTCTATCTAGGAAGTGCTGTAAGCTGACAGGCCATTGAGAGAAACAGGTGTCCCAACTACTGACACATTTCTCTGGACAGTATGTAGAAATGCACTTTTTTTTACACTAAAACTAACAATTGTCACACAGCATAAAAGCATTTTAGGCTATAAAATGCAGCACAGGCAAAACCACTGTGTTTGTGACTTGCAGATCCTGATTGGCTTTCAACACAATGAAGCAGATCCACAGCAAACAATGCTTTAAAATCCTAAATGACCGTCCCAGTATAAAACTTAATTGCTAATTATAATAAAATATGTTTTATGTTACAAGGCAATTCATCCTGCTGGAGTATGGTAGTTGTATGTCCTCTGAAGATAGAGCTGAACAATACACCTTCTGTTCAGCTAAAAGCAATTCCATAAACACATTACAAACAGCTATTCAGATTACACGTATCCATACTCAAACTTAATATCTTGATTTGAAAATGCTGATATTTTGTTAGGCAGTAGTTACACTACCAAATCCAGAGTCAAAGAAAAAAAAATGTAATTTGCTTACTATAAGTTCAAAAATATCCATAAAGACAGAGTGGCCTTTTGGTGTTTTCTCATTGAGGCTTGCAGGAGACCAAATCCAGTAGAAATATGTACCATCTGAAGAAAGATGCACCGTGGTCATAGTACTGCCAACTGGGAAGTGATTTACTGGCATTGGGATTATTTGACATACCTACAAGAAGGAAAGCATCTTAACAGTTCTTATTTTGAAGTCTGTTCTTATGAGCATTAACAGTGTACTTAAAAATAAATAAACAAAAAAAGACCAAGTGCAGTTAGTCCATAAGAGGCTTAATATTGGACCTAATAGTACTACAACATTTCTCTGTTACGAAGAGCTGTTCTGTAAGGTTTGCCAAATGGAGCTACTGTGTACAAAATAGCTTAGATATCTAAACATTTAACATATCCAGAAATAAAAGGATCATTTCCTCTCTAATCACTAAGGGCATACCCACAGCACCATAAAGAAGCTTGCTAAAGAGTTATCTACTTTCTGCAGCTTCTCTGAAACATCCCTTTAACCTCTGGAAGAAAAGGGGATTCCAAATATTCTCAGTTTCAGGAAACACTGGACCTAAATGTGTGTATCCATCCTTAAAACCACAGCAGGAAAAAAAAGTCAAAGTAAATAAACTATCCTTTTTTTTTTTTTTTTTTTACAAAGGATGACAGTTGTTTATCTACAAAACACAATTAGATCAGAAACAACACCTGAATTTTGTTACAGTAGAAGAATAATGAGCTGTTCAGGGTGACTGTATTTTCCATTGAAGTCAAAGTCCATTTTGCCATTGTTTGATTCTTTTATAACATCTCCATGCTACATTCTAGCTCTTACAAAACTACTGTAATATAGTACAGCATGTCTGCAGATGCATATATATGTGTATATAAACATGCACACATATACATGCCACACTGATTCATGGAAACAGTAATACCTACAACATAACTCACATTCCATCACACAATGCTTTCAACAACTGATTATAAAAGGCAGTTTCACAAAGTAAAAAGAAGAAGCTTCAAAGATAAAACTAATTCAAGCTAGAAATGACTGCGATTAATTAAGAATGTCTTCTTACACTCCTCTAACTCTGCCATGAGCTGCTCTTTTACCTGAAGGGTATGCTGATCCACAACCTGGAAAAGGGAGTGAGGCTTATTATCAAAGGAGACAGGCCGATGAAGAAGTTTGCTGTTGCCAAAAGCAACCCACCCAGCCTCCAGCTCCTCGTTACGGCAGTACACAAAACCTCTGGCAAAAAAAAAAGCAGTACATTAAAATAATCTTTACAACCCTGTGCTCATTTTATGTTTTTTCTAAGAACATCTCACAACCACAGTTTTGAACTTTGACTGAACCTAAATTCAAATCAGTGCAAAGCAGGAATTTCTACTGTAAAAGACTTGGAGCATGTGAAGCCTGATGACTCTCAGGCAATAAAGAAGGAAGAAGCTACAGTGAGTGAGTCACATCCCCACTAATCATTTATATAATGAATGACATAATTAGAAAACACACACAAATTCAGCAATTGTACAACTATAAATTAAATGGCCACAAAATGAGTCTATAGTATATCCTTCTTGGCAAAGAGTGAACTGACTTACTAGGTATTAAAGTGAAATACAATCTAAAATAGTAGCTATTCTGTTAGTGCACCTCTTTGCAGGAGGTTGGACTGAACAGCCTCCAAAGGTCCCTTCCAGCCTAAATTATTCTACAGTTCTAGAGAAACCATCCGCGGGGAGAATTTCAGATCAGAAACCCAAAACATTGAAATATCATTTAATGAAAACACAAAATATGCTCTAGTGTTGTTTAACCTAACATCTGAGAGAGGTTTACCAAAACAATAACTTTAAAATGAACAAACCAACCAGATCTGCAGAACAGCAAGTGCTCAGCTGTCACTTACCGCAGAGTACCATGCAATCCAGAGCCTAATTTGCTGATTCCTCTGCCCACTGAATTAGTTGTATAAAGATAGAGCCCATCTGCTGCAAGACAGCGCCCTAAGTCTGCATCTGAATTGGGAAGAGGGAACAAAGCAGAGACCTCCTCTGTAAGACACCACACTGGAAATTCTCCACGGTCATCACACTTCTGCTGTAGCTACCCCAGCAACTGGAACCCGACAGATGCTCCTGACAGGTCCTCACCGGAGGGTCAGACCCATTTTTTGAGTACTGAATTTATTATTGGGTGTTTTAAGAGCTACTGTAATACAGACAAAGTCCATTCTTCTTAGTTTCTTTACAATTTTTTCAAGCCCAGGTTACACATCACTCACTCACACAAACACCAGGGCTATTTACATCTCCTGCTGTTGCCAAGTGCTCCTAAGAATTAGGTGCTGGTCACTCAGCTTCTCTTTTGAGATAATAAGTGACATTAGCAGTGTTTTTTTTCATTATTCAAATGTACATCATGAATTTCTGAGCAGGTTCTTTTTTCCTGTGTTGTGTTCTCATTTCAGCCTTAAAAAGCTGGGTTTGAGTATTAATGCCCAAGCTGCTGTTATAAGTAAGTGAACTTGCTTTTTCTGCACACTATTCAAAACTATGTAGGAGGAACTAGACTAGCATGCTTCCCAAACATGCTTAGGAACACAGGACTACTCAACCAAACTCAGCTCAAGTGGAAAATCCTTTTACTTGAATACAAAACAACTGGAGTATTTGCTATTAAATGCCTCCAGAATGATGCAGAAGAGCAGAAGACCATTCTCTTCCACTTCTGCAACAGGTAGTCCTGTTCAGAACTCAGAACTGGCCACAAGATAGACTACAAGCAAGCTTTATGACTCTGCAAGCCCTTCTGCTCAGGACCACTGGGGTAACACACTCCTTGTGAGGAAGGAAAAATCTAATCCTGGGCCCTGATCTGATTTCTGGTACAGCTCTGTGCTTCTCTTAAAGCTCCTAAGCAAACTCTTACACCTCTGAACACTGTTAAATTAAGAAAAAATGTATTTGAAACCAGCTTTGTCACTCAAAGTTGTAACTATTAACAGCCAGGATGGGACACAAAAGGCAAAGCCTTGTAACAGAGATGGCAACAAACCCATCCAGTCAACCAAATTTCACAGAATCTGGACAGTTGTCTAAGGAAACAAAAAAACCCAAAGTCTAGTCATTTTAATAGCAAGAAAAACTCTTTGAAATGTAGAGGTCTTCAGTAAGCTTGCAGATAGCCTAATATGACAACTCACATTTGTAAATTCCTATGGCTTGCATTAAACTTAATGAGATGTCATCAAAGCTTGAATTAATAGGTCTAAAGCAATGGGAACTCTTTGTGCAAAAATAGTAAGCAAACAAAGCAGTAAAAACTGAGAAATAATTCAGGGGAAAAAAAATACAAAACAAAGCCTAAAAAAAGAATATAGGAAACAGACTGGACAGAAACAAAGGCAGAATAGGGAAAGAAAAAAAAAAAGGCAAG
>NW_008608939.1:27803-34498 GCF_000691845.1 Merops nubicus
TGAACTTAAGTTCTAAAAACAGACATGCTTTGCCAAGGATAGCCACTGAGTGCAGTGATACTGCACAGGACAAACAGATCATGCTTACTGAGAGACTCACGAGGGGATAACAGCCAAACTCAGTGTGACCTCTCTGCAAAATTCCCACTGAAGTCAGGGAGGGTCACTACCTGCTGCTTCTGATTGTCTCCTACAACCTGATTACTAGACAATTTAAAAGAGCACCTCATCTTCAGCAAGCAAAAGGCAACGTTTTCTGAACCCTCTTATCTTCTAATTAAAAAAAAAAACACCACACCATCATTAACACAGCAGACTTCAGACTTAGCCTCTTAATTTTAATACAAAGACAGGATATTTTTTTCTATCTGATCCCCAAATCAGTTTTGAAAAAACAAGCAAGCTATTTACATATCTATTTAGAGTAACTTCAAGAGAACAGCTACAATAAATCCAACAAATAATTTAGCACTCCTGTAAATTAGTTCCCCATTTTCAAAACTTCAGTTTTCAATTTACAGACAACAAAGTGCCCAGACAGCTGCTGCCCTCCTCCTCTCACTAGATATCATGCTCTGAGACCCTCCTGTGATGCCCAGCTCTCTCCAGATGGTCCTTCCAAAACCCTCCAGCTTTCAGTTATTTGATATGTACTGTACTTGCTTTTACATTACTGCCAACAGAAAAAGGAGAAATCCTTCCCAACTCTAAAGCTTTACATTAATTTTTAAACAATTATTGCCACTAAAAGCATCTTGTCCTCCCCTGCTAATACTGATAGTCATGAAATAATTCACCTTTATTTTCACTGCTGGAACTACTGTTGGCATCAGGTGCAGGTAACATGTCTTCAAATCCCCAAGACACTATGTGCTTTCCTCCCAGCAAACAAGAGGGTGATCCAGGTCCTCCCTCCAAAAGCAACAACCTTTAAGCAGAAAATAAAATCAGATGCATAGAGAACAGTGGCAGCAAAAGCTAGCTAAATCAGAAGTTAAGGATATATTTTAACCAATTATTCTCTGTCAGAGTTCATAAGCCACTTAAAGGAATCGCCAATATTTAATAATAAAATAAAAACTTCATGCTTAAAAAACAATTAGTAGATCCTTTTAGATTTGACTTTGTCCTCCTTCTGCAGTTGACTCAATTTCCATCTTTCCTAGAGCTTTCAATAACTCTAAAGCCTTTTAATCCCATTGAAAGACATTTATCTGCAAATGCATTTCCACATTTTCAGAGCCGACGCGAAACTGCTACAAGGAGAAAGGTCACCACAAACCTGTACAATACATCAGCCACAGGCAAGGATCCTAGATCAGTCTGTTTCTGTAATAGATGCACTGTATGAACAAAGGTTTTCAGCGACCCTCTAAAAGGACAAGAAAAACATGAATTAAAGATGTCTATTGAAACAAGACTGAATGCACACAGCCAACAGCATCTATGTAAAAGAGAATATCCAGCATCATAAAGAGAGAATATCCAAGATATGTCATCAAGCTTCTTTACTCATTTGCATTTCTTTTCTGGATGATTTTCACTCTTTTGTGAAGGAAGTGAAAAGAGGAAGAGAGGGTGACATAAAGGAAGAGCTCTGGCGAACTGCCAGCCTAAATCCTGCTAGGTTTTTGGAAGAGGCTGAAGCACCATGCAGGCAGGGGGATCAGCAGCCACGGGCTGGGTCAGAAAAAACATCCACCATGAAGGCAATCTAGGCCCCAGGTAAAATACCCCAATCTTGCATTTGTTACAGACAGCTACTTTCAATAATTCCTGTAGCTGATTAATCATATTTAGGTCTTCAAATACAGTCTGTGGGTCTTCCTGGGGCTGAGCCAAAGTGTTAGGAAGAGCTCCTGCAGACAGAGCTAGAGAGGCTTTCTAGACTAAACCAGAAAAGACCAAACTAATTAATTTATTATCAAGAATCTGATTACTGTAGCTTCCAAACACAAATTTGGAAGCTTTGCCCCTTCTGATATGCTGCATTTAAATGTGTGTAAGGATAGATACTTCTGAAAGCAAAATTAAACTGCTGTAGAAGTTGTTCAAACCCTGCCCAAGAGTGTGTTGCTTTAAAATTTTATTGTGGTATTTACAAACGTGTGGACTTTGTAACTCTAACTATAATTCTTTTTCATTCATAAGTTGGATACTTTTTTTTAGAGAACCTACAAAATCTATACATTCATATAGTGGAAAACTCTTGGGGTTTGTAGAAATAAAGAGATATAGAGGTCTTTAAAAAGTACATTTTACAGCTTCTGTTCCAAAGGTCAGGTATGAGGAAGAAGTCACTTGCTGGAAGAGTGGTGGCTTTCCTTCAGGCATAACAGCTTGGCTGAACTCAAGAACCCTGCCTGTGCCTTAGGCATGACAGTAGTCAGTTAGGAACTGATTTCTTCAGAAGCATGGCTGAGCAGTTGCAGAGATCCTTTCCATGCCCTCTCTGCTGAACACAACCTTTTGCTTTCTGCCACACGGTCAGTCTCACCTCCTGAACTTTCCTCCTCCACTCCCCAAACCCTGTTTTCTCCACTGTTATTTTCAGCTGTATGCTTTCACAGATAATCTCAGTTTGGAGAAAACTGATGCTGAATACTTCAAAAGAATCTCAATTAATTATTTAAAGCAATATTTGCCCTGTTGTTTTATTCTTAGTAATATGAAGCACCCAAGATTGCAAATAGGAATCTCAATAATAGTCTCATTTCAAAGGCTTTTTCTTCATAATGGTACCCAACACGTGACTTCCACATTTAAGGGAAAAATGCAAGGCTTTCACAGGTGAACAAAACCCATCAGGATTATTATAACCCTGTAAGCAATGCAAGACAGATTAGCAACAAAAACATGAGATCAACCTTCATTTCAAAAGCTGTATTTGAAATTTAGCTCTTTTACAAACTCAGCTGCAGAAGAACATCCCATACTTCCTGAAAATTGACATCTGCACAAAAAAATAAATGAGATCATGTTTATCAAATCCAATTTATCTGAGCTAGGCTCAAGTACATTGCCTTTCAGATAAGGCAGTTGTCAGTGAAGAAGAGTTTGCCACATACAGTAGATTGACTCTCATCGACTTCATTAGAACAAGTACACTAGTAATAAAGTGTTTTTCATTTCAACAAACCTTTTTCTAAAGCAATCATGATATCTCCTGAGAACTTCAACATCTTAAGTCAGAGTGAAACTTAAACAAGGCTGCCATCTGAGCAACATGATAGCCAAGATTTTCAGAAGGTTACTAGTGACATCAGCCCCACGGCCACATGCCTTCACAGAAGCAAAGCTTTGTACACTCTTCCCCTTCCTTCCAAGCCCCAGCCTCTAAAAAGAGTAAGTTTTATTAAAAGCAATTATGGCCACTTCTTCCTCAATCACCTGATACTAAACCATGCAGGGCATGGGACAGTTCAACCGACACTGGTTGAACTCTTCACTGGCAACAAAATGCAAAAACACCTCCAGATGTTTCACATGCAACACCGAAATCCAAAACAGATCACCCTGAAGCCTTGCAGTGGTGCCTTCTACAGCCAAACAAAGGTGTGTAAGCTACAGGATTAAGGGGCTGTACCAAGGGAGAAGTGAGACAACTTTCCTCCATGGTACAAGCGTGGGGAACCATTCCTAGAACAGATCACTGCAGTAGCAGCAGCAATATGCACAAAAGGCATTTCTAATCTGGATCCTTCTCTTTTTACATATGCTAAAAACGTGTGAAAAAATAAATGCTCATCTTATCACTTTCACCCTTTCCAAACCAATATCTAAAGATTGGAAAGGAAAAGACTAGTACAAACAAAAAATCAGTATCAACAGTGTGGTCACACCACTTTTGATTCTTGTGTTCAAGTATAAACTCTTACCACCAGTATCAAGCACAACATTTTACCGCAGGAAAGCTTCCTTACCTTGCACAAGCCAAGGCAACTAGGGCAGCAGCAGCATTTTCTTTTTGCTTATATGGAATCTGTTGGCCTGAAGGAGAAGTGTCTTCCAGCCAGGAGCACAGCAAAGACTCTATCCCATTGAGACAGTCAGCTGGTTCCTTAGTCAAACTCAACGGCTGGCAGTCTCGAAGGCAATTCAATAGCACCTCAGCGGTTATGTTACAGAGAGAAGGGTCTGTTCTACTTTGAGACTGAATGAGGGGAAAGACCAGCAGAAGGCCCATCCGTGAAGTAAACGGCGCCTGTTCGGGCTGCTGTAACAAGCCCTGGCGTTTGAGCAAGGCCAGAGCCTCCTCATCCCCCGAGCTCTCGCGGTCGTGCTGCTCCTCCAGGGCCAGCTGGCGCTGGGCGCTCCAGAGCCCGCGCAGGGCGTTCAGCCGGTACTCCAGCAGCCGCGCGTAGGCGTTGCTCTGGTTCCCGCACACCGACCGCAAGCGCTCCGCCAGCTCCCTGGGGTTCTTGGTCTCGAACGTCAGTATCTGAAAGGAGGGGAAAAGTTGGGGTTTATACAGGTTCTCTTTTCTTTAAGGGGGGGAAAAATAGTAGCGTAGGTTTGTGGTGTGAGTCTAGATCGGCTGGGCTCTGCGACAGAGCTTTGCTATTCTTTTGGGGCGTGAATAAAGTTACGCTGGAGGGCAAAGAGGACACAAGGGGAATGGAGTCTGTTAGTGGCAGGTCAGCACTGTCAGGGGCTGCTGACAGAGGTTTTTAAACTTACAATCGTGATGCTCAGACGACAACACTGCAGACTGTAAAGAGAAGTAGATAGGAAGTAGTGTCTTTGAAAAGAAAGACTCGCCTCCCCTGGAGCTTTTTGGTTTTTCGTAATCGAGGCAATTTTGCTACGAACTTCAAAAGCACTGTGGGGGTGGAGGGTCCCAGGGGCTGACTTTAGAGGCCTTCTATGGAAACTAATACGTCAACAATATTTTGTAATAGGAATGTTTATGTTCCAGTTTTAGAGCTCTTCAAAAAAACAAACAAACAAACAAAGCAGTTCTCTAAAATGAACCGAGAGTTTTGTTACCTGCTCTCCCCCCTGGTTTTTTCCCCTCCTCAATTTTATCATATCACACTTAGATTCACCTTTCTCAAAATATTTCCAGTTACTGCCATAGTTTAAAAACCTTAAAGTCTCATCATCATCATTTCAGACAGAAGAAAGAGGCCCTTTTTGGCACTTTTAAATAAAATTGGAGACCGAGCAACAGAAAACAAGTAAACCATGACAGAAAGGAATATATTTATGGGTTAGTACCTAGCCCAGTACTTGAAGGAACTCACAATCTGAAGTCATTTTCAGATGATTTTTCTCTCTGCAGCATACAACAACAGTTGAGGTCAGCAAAGTCACTTAAGCTACAGCAACCTCAAAGAAAGCAATGAGCTGAACATTTTATAATACTTGGAAAAGGCTCCTGCCCACATATGCCACACTGTCTCATCTCATCCACCCACAACCCCATGCTCTTCAGCCTGTCTTGATGCTGTAAAACTGTCCTTCCCTCATTTAATTAAAGGAAAAAAAATAAGGGGAGGAGAATGGGGGAAATGAAAAGATGCAATGGGTAATTTCATACAGGGTTGGCTGGGTTTTTTTTAATTGTAGGCAGCAGTGATACAGAATATGAAATAGATGTTTATATTTAATTGTAGAGTTTTGAACAGCTTGGTAAAACGCTGCAGGACAAATCACATCTGCCATTTCTACAAACAGCCTTGCTGAAGTCAATGAAACAGCTTTTCAATAGAACACTTAGCCTAAGAGTCATGAAAAGTTCACTTTAAAGTAATCCACATAATAATTACACTTGAAGGAGATGTTACTACTGAGCTTCTTAAAACTAATGAACCTCTTTTAATTAATTTCTTCAAAGAGATTAAGAATATTAAGCCCTAAACCACATATTATACATTTAAAATAACCACCTCGTATTTTTGAGTCAATATAGCACACAAATTAATAGTTTCATTGTTTCCTGTTAGAGATGCAATCCCATTCTACAACAGCATGCTTTTGATTTTCTTGAACTAAACCAAATATGGGATGGAACTTCAACAAAGCAGTAATAAGGTGCAGAAATGGAGGACAATGAGTATTCATGTTTTCATCTGGAGAGTTAAACTCTGAAGAACATAGGCCCTCTGGCTATGCTGATAACAAAGACCCCACAAAAGAAAAGCTGTGCTATGTCACCTTTCCCTTCTAGATTATAACTCCATGGTTTGAGGAGAGCTGCCTCTAGTCTTCTCCCTTTCCCATAGTGGAACCCTGCAACCCATGCCAGCTAAGATTTCCAAAAGTTGTGCCTACCTAAATTACAAATATACCACTATGTTAATTCACAAACTTCCTACCAGCTCTTGTGGACTTTGAACCAAATCTGTACCCTGTAGGCAATAACAGGCAGAAGCTTGAAATATTCCATTATTCAAGCACAGAGGAAGTGCTTTAGCTCAACCAAACTGTGAGTGCAAATTGTTGCACAAAGGTCCACCTTTGGGATATCATTTAACCTGGCAAATTTTGCCATTCATTAGGGTCCAAATCAAGGTACCCTTACAGAAACTAGTCACTGTGTTACATGATCTTGTTCTTCAGGTTCCATAGTTCACCAGGAAGATGGGTTTTTCTTGTCTTTGGTATTGCTCTACATCTCTGAGCCTGTCTGCAATAAATTCATCAAGAAGTCAGTGTCAAGTATGTGCACATATACTGATGAAAAGTCTTTC
>NW_008608939.1:34529-43006 GCF_000691845.1 Merops nubicus
TTATTTTCTTACTCATCTCACAGTTTATAATTTCCTTTATAAGTACAGTATGGTCTGTCTGCAACTCTTCAGTGTTTTACTTTGGTCTTTCATAAAGGAAATATGCACTAATTTGGGTTAACAATATATGAAGTGTACTAGATTCAACAGATTTAGAAAACAGTTCCAAAACTTAGATTTTTTTTTTTAATACAAAGCAATTTTATAACTAGATTATTTAATCATCTAGTTTTCCTACACAGCTCATGGCACCAGTGAAAAACTTAACCCTTCAGTGTCACCTGAAGGTCTAAGTAGGCATTTGCACTTCCAGAAAATAACAGGATATTAAGAGAAAGGTATAAGGTCATGCAGGAGTCTCCAGGAAAATTTGTTACTCTGTTTTCCTCAAAAGAGATTTTTCTGACTAGAGGTGAGTACTAGGAGCTACCTCCAAAAACAAGCTTCAAGACCGAATTTTCACAGTGACTGGCTGTGGCAAACAACCTGGGAGTTTTAAGGATTTGGATGTGTTCCTGAGATCTTACCACATACCAGAGAACCACTCTGGTTCTCACTGGTCCACAAAACATCCCTCTTTCTAACACAACGCCAACGACATAGTTTCACCTGGTCCATGCCACAGATACTGCTTCCTTTTAAAGACTTCAAAAAGGAACCGCAGCCCTTGCCAAGGATTCCTCAGCACACTGAAAGCAGTTCTCATATCTTCAGGCAAAGCTTGTTATCTTGAAGCTATGTGAAGTCAATGCAAGTTAAAATCCAATGCAAGAAAAAAATATCACATTAATTCACAAATTTTGAAACTGAAATACAACTATCATTGTTTATAAAAGACGTAGGTGAAGAAAGGAAACAAAATCAGGCACATGGCTGGCAGAGGCTGCCATGCTGAACACCTTTTGCCTGAGGCTGCACCCACTGAAAAGGGTTTCTTCAGGCTATAAAATCTGCTGTACTCTGCCCAATCTCCCTTTTTAAATCCCCCAGCACAATTTAGTCCTTCCCCTCCAAATTAGTTTATTCTTTTCCTATAGTTTCTTCAGGCTATAAAATATGCTGTATTCTGCCCAATCTCTCTTTTTAAATCCCCCAGGACAATTTAGTCCTTCTCCTCCAAATTAGTTTATTCTTTTCCTATCCAGAACATCTGCATTCAGAATTAGAAAAAAGATAACTAGCCAAGCTATAAAAATAATGCAGACTCATATACTATGAAAACAAGGACATGAAAAAGTTAAGATGCTCAGTAGCAGTTAAAAAGTCTTTTCATAAGGACAAATATAGAGAGAATGGAGAGAGAATTTAAAGTCTGTCTACCTTACGTACATTGGTAGTGTTAAAAATAATCCACTTTTTGCTTTTAGTTAAGACATATTAGTATTATTGATTGTTCCTAAGGAAAATGTTAACAGAAATGTAAAGTTTTAAAGACTAACTTCTAATTAACAATAACAAAAAATATATATATAGTGGGAGTGCAAACAGTGTAATGTTTTATTTGAAAAGGCTTGGTTTTTAAAGTCTCACACTAAACAGCCTGAAGTTACATAAAATTAAAACCAATGTTAGCAAAAAGCTTCATTGTCACTATTTTTGCAGTAACTTGCCCTCAGATTTCAATTCCTTGCTTAATATTTTAGATCTATCTTAATAACTATTTTAATTAAAAAATGCTTGATCCAAAGTTCAAATTTTTGTCCTGTTTCATCCTACTACATGACCGTAACCTGATACTTCTTCCCATTATAGAATATTTTTGCCAATACTGCTCCAGAAAGTCATCACTGGCACTCACTAGGGTTACAGTAAAGTGTTTCTCTACTGACAGTAAATACTGAATGTACTACAATTAAGACACATTAATCTACACGAAGAGTTCTAGCCTGAGGTTTTATGACCACATTAAGTAAATTTAAAAGTGAGCTGCCACTAAAAGGCAGCTTTCTCCTCTGGCTAAAATTCCTGCCCCCTGATCCTCTTTCTAGTGCTGGCAGCAGCACCTCTGGAGAGAGTTGTTGGGGTTTTTTATTGGTTTGGGTTTTCGAGGGAGGTTTTAAGCTAGATTTTTTTAGTCTGGTTCCCTGGTGTGGAACAGCAGGTAGAATGGAAAAGAAAGGAGAAAACTCACGGCCAGTGCCAGACATGAACAAAGACTGTTTGCTGTTGCTCTCCCAGCATACTCCCTCACACAATCGTCTGGGGCTGAACGCGCTGGTTCCATTGAGCACTTTTAATTCCACCACATAGGGAACTGATGAGCAATGAAGCTGTTCACAAAGGTATATTTTTTTCCTAAAGCTACCTATTCCCAGTGAAAGCCTTTAAATCTCCAAAATAGCGTTTAATTCTTTCTCTACACAATTAAATTGGCTGAAGTCCACACATAAAGATAACAGTCTCTTAAAGATGGTGGTGCATTTACCACTACCAATTAAACCAGTAATACCCCCCTGAGTATTAAGCAAGTATTATTCCCATCTCACAGGGGCAACAAACTACACAGAAAAATGGAAACAATCTCAAAATCACACAGCAACTTTAACAGCAGCATGAAAAAAAACAGAATTACTTTCAACTCCCTGTTACACCTATAAGGTCATTCCTCTTGTAGCACAGAGTGAACATGTAAGGAGCACCACTTGTTTACTTTGTTCTTTTGTCTCTAGAAATACAAATAAAACAATGTAAAAAAAGACTGAATACAAGATTTATAATTATCCTATAAGAGAAATACCAAAATTCACAGTCTTAGAAGTACTCTGAAAATGGAAACATCATATCAGATTTTAAACTGCTCCCACCAACACCACTGTACACACGTTCCTCATCTCCCACTTTCTGTTGTTCTGCTGGGTAATAACATTTCTGCTTGCAGCAGTTTCTGGAGGCTCTCAGTAGGAAGCTGTCTTAGTGCAAACACTGCCTTGATTTCTGCTCAAACATTGTGCTTTTAGTGTTGCAGTCAAAAACTACAAGTTTCGAGATGATTCTGATTTTTTTTTGACCCAGGGAATTTTAGCCATATCACCTTGTGCAAAGCTTCTACTGATTCATAATCCTGTATATAGCAGCACAGCTTTTTAACAACTCAGCTAAAAGCATGAACTATTTTCCCTTGTGAAAGCACTAGGAACCTAATTACATGCTCAGAAATAAGCACTGAGAAACCTGTAAGTTTTATTGCATACCAAAAAAAAAAGTACAATATTGTTGTGTAACTGCACAAATTTATCAAATAACATTGATAAGTGAGATGGATTATGGAGTACAGGCAAGCTGTAAACACACAAAAATTGCTATAAATAAAGTGTTGTTTATTCATTTCTTAAAATATTA
This sequence comes from Merops nubicus, assembly GCF_000691845.1. Taxonomy (NCBI): domain Eukaryota; kingdom Metazoa; phylum Chordata; class Aves; order Coraciiformes; family Meropidae; genus Merops; species Merops nubicus. Next base: position 37,869 of record NW_008608939.1, read on the forward strand.
CTTTGGTTCTTATTTAAGTAGCAGATGAAAATGTCTGAAAGGTAAAAAAAAAAAAAATGACAAATTTAAACATCTGAGAGTACAGATCACTGAACTAACCAGATGCAATTGGTAATAAGAACTATATTTAGGAAGTCATCCTTTAGGAGAATTTTGCTCATTTCTCTCTAATAGAATCAGTAAAATATGACTTTATAAACACACAAATTGCTATAAATAAAGTGTTGTTTCTTTTTTTGTTCATTTCTTAAAATATTTCTTTGGTTCTTATTTAAGTAGCAGATGAAAATGTCTGAAAGGTAAAAAAAAATGACAAATTTAAACATCTGAGAGTACAGATCACTGAACTAACCAGATGCAATTGGTAATAAGAACTATATTTAGGAAGTCATCCTTTAGGAGAATTTTGCTCATATTTCTCTAATAGAATCAGTAAAATATGACTTTATAAATAAAAAGCCAGGAGTCACACTAGTCCGTGTTATAGAAGTTTAATAAATTCAAAAGGGTCATTTTATAACAATTGATGACAATGGCAACTCTGCTGGTGATTAAATCATGGAATATTGGGGGTTTACACAATTACCTAAAGACAGTGAGCTTAAAAGGAAGGCGATCTGAAATTGCAGAGTCCTCTCCAAAAGCAAGCACGAGACTTGGAGCACTGCCTGAGAGAACATCAGCTCCTGGGCAAAATGCTCATATTTGTAAGGTCATCTTCCCATGCAGAATTAACTTCCAGAACTAGTTCATCTCGTGTTACTCTGAGGGCTAGGAACACTCTCAAAGAGGAATCCTGGAGCATCTGAAGTGGAAGGGGATGCAAAAGGCAAGATTAGGAAAGTCTGACGTACATGCCCCAATCAGCAGGTCTCAAGCAAGAGGTCTTAATTCCAAGAGTGAAAACATCCACTTAGTAAAAAAACACTTAATTGTTTATGCTGACATTAGGGATTTTTATCTTTGACAGAGGTGAAGCTTGTAGATGGAAGTAAGGTTACAAACAGAAAGATTTGGGAAACGCTGACCTAGATAATTACAAAGAACTACTCTCTCCTTCAGCAATGGGGGAAAAGTACCAAAATATTTCTTCTGGTCTGTAAGGAAAAGGGGTGAAAGCTTCAAGTTTAGCAGGTACCTTCAAGTTTAAACCCTTTTAACAGGAAGCACAAGTTAGTCACAGGACTGGCACATGCTGTTAAAGCAGCACTGACTTCAGTTGTTCAACTCCTCCCTGGAGAGCCACCCCAAACCATGCTGGGGGGAAAATGAAAGGACACCACCTTTTTAAAACAATTATTATTTTATTTTTATTTTTTTTTACACTTAAATTTGATTAAAAATATCAATCTGCAGTGCAAAGCAACAGCTGCCCAGTGGTGTCTTATCCTCTGTCCTACAATAGCAGTTTGGCAAGAGTTGAAACATCAGATGAAGGCAGACACATACATGACCCAGACAGCTCGGAGCTGCACTTCTAGCTTCTCCTTAAAAATATATTAAAGAAAAAGAAAATCAAGTATTTAGAACTTCCCCAGGCTGGGCAGGAGAGCAGCAAGAACAGATACCCTAATGACTTCTGGACATGGTTTAGTGGTCATGGTAGCGTTGGGTTGACAGTTGGACTTGATGATTTCTTGCCAACCTTAATGATTCTATGACTGCCATCTCTGTTAGGTTGTTATGTCAAACAGAGTGTTTCCAAGTTACCTGGAGTGACATGTGAGGTTGTTCTGCTTTATAGTGTGCATTGAAGATTTGTCATTCTTCCCACTTACTTCCTTGTGAAAGAAAATGAGAGCCTATCACTAGTTAGCTGAAAAACTGCTGATACTGCAAATTTAATACTAATGAATGTACCAGCCACAAATTTGAAGATCAGAAACAACTGGATGGGTTACAACAGTAACATGTGTCAACCAAACTAAATACCTAGAGAGAAGTGAATGCTTTTTCACCATCAGATGGCTACATCAGAGTTGATGTGAAGCACTGTTGTTTGGTATCATCCTTCTTAGGAAGTTATCAAGAGATAACACATTATTTTGCTGGCCCTCTCCTGTCTCAGCATGTTGACTCTGGTGTACTGACAGATTAAATCTATGTGGTTTAAGGGACCTGAGCCTTCAGACATACCTCTTGCCCTGCTCCCAGGCAGTTACTGTCTCTGGGAAAGGTGTTTGACTGGAAGGTTCTGCAGTTTCCACTGTGGCACATGAAAGAATATCTCATCTTCCATGACTGCCCCTCCTGTGCAGGCGCTGCCATCCAGGGCAGAGACTGGACAAACTGTCCTAGCAACAGCTTCAGTTGGAGACAACCTTATGGGACTAACAAGAAGCAGAAGACTTTAAACTTTGCAAGTCATTTCTATGTATAAAAGGCTTTAAAATAAGGGTGCAAAGGTTGATGCAATAGCTGACTAATCTCAGTCTCTTCTGACTAGAAGATTTTCTTTAGAAACTCATACCAGGAGCAGCTTTTTTTAGGCACATCATTACAAAATTACATCAAATCTTAAAAAGTGACTGTTTTCTTGCTGATAGACAGTCTAAGAAGTTGGCACACCTCATTTACATCACATAAAAGTTAAAAACAAAGAAAAACCCTGCAAACTCTTCTGAAGATACTAAAGAGTATAAAAAGAGATACTAAAGAGTCTAAAGATACTCCTAGAACCAGTTATCTTCACATGAAAGAGGTTAACACTTTTGGAACCTGCCATTAAGGAAAAAAAACAAAACAAAACAAAACACAGATGTAAAAAATAAAAGTTGTAAAGGTGTCAAAATAAATAATAAATTTTCATAAGCCTTTCCCTGCACAATATCAGTACCATAACATTTTTTTTCCTCTGCTTTTTCTATTTATAAATAGACCAAACCTTTGGACAGAAGGACAAAGGAAACATATCCAAATACATTATTCACCAGTAAGATCTTTAAAGAGATATTTAAGCAAAACAGAACAGAATGATACTTCCTCCCCCCCCAAAAAAGATATCAGTTTAAGTATACTACACTTTTTAATTAAGCACATCACATAAGAAATCCAGTCAGGGTTGTGACTGCCATTGATGAAGCACAAGAAGTGCATTAAAGAAGTTTACTAATCAAAGCAGCAGCTGCAGCATCTCCTACCCTTGTCCAATAACATATCCCAAGAGGTTTTTATTTGGACCATTTTCAAATATATTTATTATGCCGTGAGTGGGAGTAGAAACAGAGCAAATGAGCTATTTAGTGTATTACTCAATTACGTGGCCATACTTCAAGAAGATGCATGCACCTATTTCCACAAAATGGCTCCTCAAAGCCATTCTAGTTTTCCAAGGTAGCCTTTTATTTACAAAAGCAACATTTTTTTTGAAAAAAAAAAGGCAGAGAAAAGTTAGGAGCTAAATAATCAACATTTGCACCACTTGAAAATTGCACTTTTTGACTTTCCCCCCCTCCATACCAAAAAAACCCTACAAATTATTTCACAAACAAAATCTGAGAAATAAGTCGCTTAGCATTAAAAATTCTTTCAGTGGAAGGAAATAAAATGCTTTGATATTCTGCAACTTAAGACCACAGATCAAAAGAAGTACCACAGCAAAAAGTCTTATTTATTTATTTATTTGATAGTTTCACACTGCAAACATGTACAGGAGGAGGAAAAAAAAAATCCCTGGAACGTGAATCATGTGAATCAGTGGCAGTGGACTGCTGAAATACTCATTACAGAAGTGCCATAAAGGACAAGACACAGCAACCCTAATTCCATCCCTATTTCCCCCAAATTAAAAGTTTCACAGACATGACTAGCACTAACAAAAAATGCTCCAGAGCTAAAGTGTTTGTCAAGTAAAGCCGTGTGTCAAATTTCATGCTGGAACATACTTCCGGCCTAGCTTGCAAGATGTTAAAAATAAGGTTTGGGTTGGGTTTGGTTTGTTTTTTAAAGGATATCCTCCTTTATTAAGGTATAACAAGAATAATGCTGTGGAAGCATGTATTTTTCTAATACAGTTATGAGACTCAATGCTGCTTCTAGAACTATGTAATGAAATCAAAATATTTTCTTGAATCCCAGCAGCACTGAATGCCAGAGTGGACTCTGATCACAAGGGAGAATCATCCCATGTTTATACCCACAGAGACAAGTCATCCACCTTAAAAGTCTCTCTTTTCCTGTTCATGTGATATTTGCCAACATCCATTTCGTGGGAGCAGCTGACGTTCCCATCTCATTCCCCAGTGTCACATCACACAGAACAGAAAATGCACATTCAGCAAAAAAATCTCCTTCCTTAGGTAAGGCTGTGGGAAGTTTTCACAAGCACCATAAAGGCTTCACGTCAGAAGGCAAACAATGATGTCAAAACTGCCAGCCTGGCTCGTGGGTTCTTATTAGCAACACCCCAGTTAGCAGCCAAAGCCTCACTAAAGGGTTTTGCGGCCTAAATGCTTGTGACCTAACATAGCACACAGATAAAGCTCCTGCTGACCCTCTCAGCTCACACCACTCAGCTCCTCTGACAAAGACCCTGTGTCATTGCAAGCCACACTGCTAGAGAAGAGGGCGGGGTGAAAGAAGAGAAGGGAGGCACACAGGAAAGGGGGGGGAAAAAAAAAATGCGGTCTACAAAATAGATGCAACCTACAATCGGTGACATTCAGCCCTTCACTGTCTCCTCCTGAGATAAAATAGCCACACCATCCGGCTGCAGCCCAAACCACCAGCACTTCTCAGAAGGCAAAATGCTGGAATGGAAACAGCAGCTGCCCTCCTGGCTCTTCAATAATGATTGCTGTCAACAGCCTCAATAAAACACCCAGCCATCCCAGTACCCTAGGCATCTTACTGGAAGGCTAATTACAAACCAGCTCAAAGTAACGGCAAAAAGACACAAAACCGTAAGTAAGTGAGCCAAAGGCCACGTCAAAATACATAAAGGGGGTTAGGGAACTAGCCCTATCGGTTCAAAACAAGGAGGTAGCATCAATATTTCACCCTGCATCTTCATCAGCGCTTCATCGCCCTCCTGCCCAGCTCTACTTCCACCGTGATTTGAAATAAATTAGACTGACTTCAACCAAGCAGACTGCCTCAATACCAGTCGGCTCCATACCCCAAATCTTTCACCCGGCATC
>NW_008608940.1:0-47895 GCF_000691845.1 Merops nubicus
CAGCATTTGCTGTGCAGACACTCTGTACATCATCCAGAGATGTTGGACAGGACTGGACCCAGCACTGACCCCTGGGGGACTCCACTGGTGCCAGGTCTCCAGCTGGACTTGGCACCATTGATCCCCACCCCCTGGGCTCTGTTGTGCTGCCAGTTCTCCACCACCTCACTGCCTGTTCCTCCAGCTCCTCTGTTCTGAGGTTGCTCAGGAGGATGTTATGGGAACTGTGCCAAATGCCTTGCTAAGGTCAATGATAAAATGAGCCATTATAAATGAAGATGCTCATTTGTGGCAGCATCCATGCATTCTGAGCTTGGACACAACACACCACACCGAGCTCCAATAAATGAAGTCAAACTACGACATTATGTGAGGTGAGTGCTTGCCTCAACAGCTCAGATGGAAGCCAAAGACAGGGACTGTGGGGTCCACAGCAGTTTCTGCCTGCACATTTTGTGTTGCTTTCTCTCCTTCCCTTGGTTTGTCTCAATTTTTCAGATGACTCATGAACCTCCTGTGCTCTTTTCTCCTCAAAGCGTCATAACTGCAGAAAACCTGTGCCTCATGTGCACATGGGAGTGGGTGAGAACTGGAATATGTGGACCCTTGAAAGTAGTCTCCATCAAGCCAATTTGCACCATCTGATTTTATGGCTCTTCAGGGTTGCTGTAGAGCCTATGCATTTCCTCCCCTCCTCTTCCTCCAGTTTAGCCATGATATTCATGTGGTTTTAATATATATTTTCTGTATTTTCTCCATCCAGCTTTTTGTTTCCAAAACTTCTGGTCAGCTGCAGTAGAGACTGAGAGCCAAACAAATTGCTGGGTTCTTCCATGCTTCCTTCCAGAAAACAGCTTTAAAGTTAAAACTGGTATTAGACTCTTAAATAGCAACACCTCATCTATATGCTGGCCACACCCTGTGTTTAACAAAGCTGCAGCATGACAATGAGTCCGAGGGGTATGTTCTAAGGGGGCAGTTAGCACAAGGAGCTTCTCGTGCCCTCCCTCTCAGGCTGCACTCTGTGGGTGCAGAAGGGAGGCAGACTCATGTTTACCCCATAAAGCTGTTGGGAGATGTGATGCATGAGCACGTGGGGAAATGCTCTGAGCCTCAGCTGCACCAGGGAGATCTTTCCACTCACCCTCTGCCTTTTATCCCTTGGGCTGCCCTGGCTCAGGTTCAGCCAAGGCTCGGGGCAGGCTGGTGGCAGCCCTCACTCCAGCCAGGCCTGGACTAACCCTGCAGGGGGACCCTGCTCGTGTGCACAGCACAGCCCAGACCCCTCTGGCTCCTCTGGCCACTCTGCACTGTCCACGTGAGACCCTTGCTCAGCGTGGCACAGGGAAACTGGCCCAGCACAGACGAGCTTTCCAACTGCTTTATTAATTGTGCCTTCACAACACATCCAGAACATTTTAAAGCAGCTCCATTTCCAAGCCAGTCTAACAATGTGCCTGCAAAATCCTCCTTAGGACTATTTTGGAGGCTTTTTATCTGTTTGGCCTACATCTGTATTAAAAGCTGTTTGGTTTACAGCAGTGTTAAACCTAAGCCTTATGTTGGCCTCCTACCCAGACCAATTTCACCCTCAAGCAGCTAGATAGCCTATTGCACACACGGTTACTCCTATAACCACCCAGATTCCTCCAGGTTATGGTGTGCTCAGGGACAAAGAGGAATGGAAAGACAACAGCCAAGTGCCCACTAACACCGACGAGCCCAGGATCTGGCATCTGCTGTTCTGTAGATATGCTCTGCTCAGCACAAGTGGGGGCATCTTGTTACAGATATCTTTGTAGTTGACATCATTCTTGCAATGCAGACACTGTTGGGGGTTGTCAGCTTAGCAGAATCATCTTCCTTTGTTTTTTGTTGTTGAATCAACATCCTTGAAACCTTTTTAAAGTTTAGCACCTGGCTGTCAGGCATTTGTAATATTCCCCTACAGACATCAAGGGAAATTTCGCCTGTGTTGTATCAGGCTCAGCAAAGATCTAATTATTGTTCTGATGCACTAAGCAACAATTGCATCTACTGTAAACTGAGTGGTAAATTCCAGACTTCATCCCAGGATACTTCTGAGACCAATAAACTTGGATATACTTGGAAACAGCCTTTCTGTATGGGTGCCTGCCAAGGAGATACTGGGTTCCAGATAAACCTCCAGAGTAAGTCTATTGACTTCAGTCCATTCACTCCAGGGACAAAGCTGGCTCGGTGTCTTTCCTGAAGAATTGCTGGATAATAATGATTCCTATTTAATTAAAAAGCATGCCAAGAGGAATTTCAGGGTTTAGAAATGTGCTTGTCACTCAAATTTATACTTGGTAAAGAAAAAAGGTTGGTTGGTTTGGGTTTTTTTTCCTTTTTTTCCCCAGACACATACGCAATTATCTCTGAAAGGTCCCTGGGCCTGAAGCCACAGCAGTGTCTCTGGGTCTGCGGTTTGATTATTCGAGGTTCCTGCCTGCCTGCCTCTCTTGTGTGTTGTGCAAGCCAGTTCCTCTGCCCTTAATTCACTCCGTGCCTCTGACAGCACTGCAGCATTCCTTGATGTGCCACTACGAAACCAAACAATAAGCACTGCTCAGCTGTCTTGCTCCCTGCCATGAACCAAACGGGCTGGGTACTTCTCTGGGGAGTTATATTCCATTCTACAGAACCTTTTGGTAAGCAACAGACTATCTTAGCAATAGGTGTCTTAGCTGCTATTGACTGCCAAACTTACCAGACTGCCATCCTGGAGAGATTTCATACAGGCTCTTGAACTAAAATCTCTCCAGCAAGTAGAAGGGTGTGTTTGACTTACATTTGGAAAATATCAGTCAGATAGTCCCCACTTGGAGACCTTGCCAGGAGAGAACGTGGGAGGTAAAGGAGGAGAAAGGGTGAGGAAAAGCTTTTATCTACAACATACTTTTTAAGCACAGAACTTAAATCTGGAAAATATTAAGCTTATAAAGTTTTGTGTGGACAAGAGACTCCCTGTGTCAGCTGCACCCACCTTGCTTATCTGAGCTTTATTTCTCACATTTCAAGAATGCTGTTGTATGACCATTATCCTCATACCACTCCACTGGACCAGTCCTGTACTACCCTCTCAATGCATAGCCCTGTATTTTCCTTTACTCCATGCCCTGCTGCTTCTATTTATGCCTTTTTCCTATCAGCTTAATCTTTCTCCTGTTACAGAACCTTAAAATAGCAGCATCACTTAGAGCTTTTCCTTTCTACCACCTCAGTTCTCCACCAAATCCCAGTGTAAACATCTGTACAGGGCATGTCTCCATTGACTTGATGCTTCTGTTATTCTCAAATATTTCTGAGCAACCCACCACATTGCTAATCCTCTGTCCATTTTTAGAACTGATTTTTTTTATTATTCTGAAAAGTCCAAATAAGTATTTTTTTCCCTTATGGTCTTCATGTCAGGACAGAGGTGCCAAGCTACTGTAAAAAGAAGCATTTTACCCCCTAGCATTTCCAGCCAGAAGCAGACAGCTGAGATTTTTCTTATGAGATTTCCTTCCTTGTCCTGGATAGAGAAACACATCTCACCACAAAGACTCATCCTCAAATGTGACTGCTCCTGCAGTTTGTGGCTCCAAAGCTCTCAGCACTGGATTGTAGGTTTGTTACAACACGGTGCAAATTTGCAACATCGGGTAAGTGATTTAAAATCAGGAATAATGATAATGACTCAGACTGGAGCCAGTTTGGGCAGTATTAAAAGAAGCATCTGAAACATTACACGCAGCCAGTCACCAAAACCAGACTCCAATTCTGCTGACTTTCGTACATCCCTAATTCTTGTTCTATATTTGCAGCACAAACAAGATCCAAAGCAAGAGCAGGAGCTTCACTAGTTTATGTCTCACAATAACCAGCTGTTGCCCTGGTCTTCGTAGGAGAAGGTAGGGGATGGTCAGCAGAGATGTACAGGGGGATGAGTCCTTGCAGACAAAGAGCAGGGTCCTGTGTGAGAGAAAATGTTGGTCTCAAGTCCTTGACTTCCTTCTTGCCTCCCTTGACTTCTTCCTTCTCTCCTGCTTTCTTCTGATTCCTGTCTGTCTTTTTAAATTATTAACTCTGAGGCTTGTGCTTTTTAACTCTGCAGAACATGTTGTGGAAAAGCTTGGAGGAAAAATATTGCTCAGAGAAGCACAGTCATACTGCTACTGAAACTGTCATTTGAGTATTTCAAAGTGCTTTTCAGACATGGTGAGACAGGGAAAAAAAGTTAATCTTGCAAAAATTTGCACACTTACAAATGTCTTTTCCTTGTACCTGAGGCAGAACAAGGACTCTAGGCTCGGTTCAGCACATCTGCCCTTCTGCAGGAGCCCTCCAGCACAGGAGATGGAAAATCCAGAAAATCCATTCCTTCTTAAAAAGCCATGGCAGCTAAAGCATTTCTGCAAACCATTTCCATTTTGTGACCAATGAATAAGACTAACAGGCCCCTAACAAGGTCTGTGTGTTAGCAACAGCACTATTTCATGGCTGTAATCCACAGGTCAGGTGGATGAAAGAGAGGCACAAAGCAGTGCCAGCAATGGAAGAAACACCATCTTGTTCAATGACCAGTCCTGTGCTCATTCTTACTGCAGAACTTTGCCTCCCTCCCACTCATTTTTTATGTTCAGGCAACACTGACTTACTGTTGATTGCTAATGATTTCTGTCACTTACCACTGTGCAGCAGAGAGGCCAGAACCACCAGAGGAGAGCCAAGGCCAGCAGGAGGAAGAGGATCAACAAAGCGATGGCCAGGATGGTCCCATCTGACTAGAAGAGAAACAGAGAGCGTGTGAGCACCACGGACACAGAACTCCCTCTCCATGGTACCTTGCCCGTGCTTCCAAGGCAAGTACATGTCCCAGAGGCCATTGCCACACTCCATGTATTTTTCAGAAAAAAGGAAGTTTTCCTCCCTCCTCATATATCCAAATGTTGCACCTCCCCACCCCACCCCCCACGGCAAAGAGGCTGAGACCTCCTGTTCCCTTCTCAGAGAGCTCTGGGGTTTGTCTCAGCCTTCTGAACCTCACTATCATGTAAAACACCTCTTCCACTTCAGGTCAAAATGAATGCAATAGTCTTCAGAGTACTGTGAATACTGAAAAAAATATTTAAAAGAGATCTCACAATACAATGTTTCACTGCTGTTTAAGCATTCTCCTTTCTTTGCAACTTTTTACCCCTCTTGCAGTATAAACTTGAAAGCAATGTTATAATAAAAACTTACTCCAAACAGAAAACTTGAAGCAAGATCTCCATAGGCCCAGGCTCAGGTCGTCCTGCTCCTCTCAGCAGGGCTGAGTCAGGGCAGTTCTGCCATCAGCTTTTCAAGGACATTTGAGCATATGCACCATTGCAACAATACAGAGGGATTTTCCACTTCAGAAGCCATTAACTCCAGAAGACCCTTTCCTCCCTAGCTGGGAGGAAAAAGGCATTTGCAATTCTCTATCGATTAACAGTGCTGCTGCACAAGCAATCAAAGCCCAATGTGTGTTATTTCTTGTTGCTTAGATTTAAACCAAACCAGATGTTCTTGGCTTCCTGATGCCAACTTCCCTGTGCCATTCCTCTCAATATCATCCTGTTCTGAGGTAGGCAAGCAGGCAGTCCTGACTTCAGCCTGTTTCAGATGTTCTTTGTGTAAGAGCCAGACATTTAAAAATCCCCACCCAAGTGTCAAGATCACAATGACAGATTATGGACATGTTCAAGAGCAGACTGACCTGTAGGATGGGAAAACTGGGTGTCTGCTTAAGTCACTATAATTCAAAGGCCAGATGATCTCCCACCATACCATAATGGGAAGAGTAATGGAAAAAAAAACAATCAAGCTGAGAGCATTTTCCAAACTCTCTTCTGGTGTAAAAGGAATTTCTGGAGAACTTGGATGAAGACAACTTGATCTTTGACACTTGGAAACAAAAGAGATAGTCCACACAGGAGAAGAATTCACCCAAGACATCTCTGGAAATGGAACTTGGACTCTGATACAAAATAAAAGCTCATTTGAGAAGACAGAGCTGTATGTTTGGTGCTGTTCCTGAAGATATACAGCACAGAGTCACATCCATTATCTGCAAAATGGAACCTGATGATATTCTGTGCTTTAGAAAACATGATCCTGACTCTTTGCTGCCAGGAAATTGTAGAATACATAAAGCTTTTTATGTCCAATTGTTGTCTGCTTCTTGTTTCCCTATATTGAAACAAGTAATGACAAATGTCATTAAGAATATTTTAAACCAAACTTGCAAAACTACAAAACAAATTGAAGTGGCCTTTTAATTGTTTTGTTCTGGGCATTTTTTTGTTGTTGTTTTTAAAAACAGAATTATTTTTTTCCCCCAAAGACCAGCTCACACTCCCCTCACACCTCCGTTTCTCCGAGGCAGCTGATGTGGCCAGCTGGTGTTCTGTGTATCACAGCAGCAGAAGTCCAGAGGACACAGAATATTCCAGACAAACAGAACTGAATTTTCTGTGCTCAGCCATATGTATAAAGTGTGGAGCTAAGACCCATAATCAGGAACTGCAGATCCTAACTCCCATCCACTCTGACTGTACTGTTGCTGCTGTGGGCAAGGCAATGAGGACAGCCTCACAAGTCAGACCAGGACAAAGCATCTGTACACACTAAATCCTACTATAATAATCCAAAGTGCCCTGAACTCTGCTTTTGGTTTGTTTTATCTTTGTTTTGTCAGCTTCTGCTAGAATTTAGCTATCATGCTAGTAATTATTTATCATTCTGTATATCTGTGGCTTTATACAGCTAGAACTATGCTTAGACAGAAACTGCCACTTATCCAAGCTGAATAATAAATAAGAAGGTAAATATACCTGCTAAAATAGTTTGCAAGAGTTCCACTGGTGTTTTGAAATCTTTCTCTCAGTCTCAGAGCTGGTTAAAAATGGCTGAAGCATTTGAAATGTCTGCTTTCATTCCATTATTTTTTTAAATCAAAATTTGGAGGAACAATACAAATCATCATGGAAACACTGAACCATGGAATAATTCAATGAACTGCATCGAACACTGAATAAAGGCTGTCAATCCAGACCAAGAAAACAACTTTTCATTTTAAAGACAAAAAGGAGAATATTAACACTAAACTAGTAGATTTTCCTCAAAAAAAGTATCTTCAAAGAGTGGCTAGTCCCTACATCCACAAGGTTATCTGAGATGAGTAGTGCTGTCCCATAGGGATTCACACTGAGCAAAAACTCTGGTGCTTGTACCCCCAGGGAGATCAACAGCCTCAAGCTCCACTACACCTGAGTGGCTGAGGAAAGCCAGAGGACCAGGGTACTGTCAGAGCTTCTGCCAGTCACCAAGTGCCAAACATTGGCAACTTGCTTCTTGACAGCTGCTGAAGACCTAGACGATGCCTGGAGTTGTTGTTCTGAAATGTTCTGATGTGTTAAAACTTTACTGTGCGGATTTTGAAGCATATAAGCAGATAGATAGACAAAGCAAGGCAGCCGTGCCTTGATGCCTGGAGTCGTTGTTCTGAAATGTTCTGACGTGTTAAAACTTTACTGTGTGGATTTTGAAGCAAATAAGCAGATAGACAAAGCAAGGCAGCCGTGCCTCGAAGTCTCCTTTTCCCTGTGAGAGTCCAACAAGGCCAAGAAAGTGCTACAGGTATTGCTGGCAGTTGAAGTACAATGGAAAATAACCTCTGGAAGATACTGTAAAATATAAAGATATCAAGAAATATGAGATGGGACACATTGAAGGCATTTCCTCGTACATGAGGGGTGTACCTGCTTTCACTCAGAAGTTATTGTGGAACCATTGTGGAGAAGCCAGACTGTGACTGGGAGGATCCTTCTGTCACAGGAATGGTGATGGGCTGTGCAGACTGTGTTGTGCAGAAGAGCCTGTGGGAGCCCTTCCAGCTGTGCACTGCAGGAGAGGACCTCAGGCAGGTCCCTCCTCCAGGGCAGGCTGGGAATCTACCACCCTTAGAGCTTCAGGGCTGGGAGCCAGAACCGCCTGCACTGCTACCAAGCACTGGGAGCAGGAGCTCCAAGACAGACTTGTACCCACGTCTCACTTCAGAGGGACTCCACAGTAATAACAACTTAAGCAGTGCTTCTCTCTGCCAAACCTCAGGTTCTTTACAACAAGGGGGAATGTGGTTAATGTCATTCCAGAGACAGGGAAGATGTGAATGGTTCCTGTATCCCAGCCCATCTAAAATTTACATTTTCCAGGCAAGAAGAGTAATAACATGCTGAAATTCTTCAGAGGTGTTAGTAGAAAAACAATGAAGTGCTTTCAAAAAGCTTTATGAAAATCTTGAGTGCAGTTTTGAATGAGCATCCAAAATCAGACAGAGGCTTTCTTCCTGGAGAGGAAGGAGAAAGAGTCTCAATGTCCTTCAGCCAGCAGGGGAGGAGAAGGCAAACGATGACCCTACTCTGCCTTTTCACACCAGAGACTCAGGCAGCCTTTGTTGTGAAGGAAACACTCTCTATTTCTGCCCAACACTCCTGGGGACTCTCCCACCACAGCAACAGAAACTGATGTCTGTCATTTATTTCATCACACACAGATTTTTTTTTTTTTTTTTAATATAACAGAAACAATCTGGGCTAATTTCTAAAAGGAAATGAAAGCTCACTGAGTGCCCAGCTCTGCAACACTGGCCCCCGATCGATGCCTGTGTGAAGCTGCTTGAGTGGGGGCCAAGCTCTGCAGGGAATGCAAGCAAGAGCTCCTCTTCCAGGACACTCAGTATAGGTGTTCTCAGCTGCTTTCTTCCACGTTTACTGCACTGGGAAATGAGATGCCTCTCTGGCAATGACTTGTTTCCCTCCTCTCCTTCCAGAGCTGAAAGGAAATGGGAGCCCACTTACAAAGGACTTTTCCAGCATCCTACATTATTTGCCTTACAGCCCAGTATAAACCCCAGTGAAGCCTCTCTTCACCACATGCTGTGTAAACCCAGAGCAAGAGACGAGCCGTGTCCTGAGGAGTTCACACTCCAAACAGAGCAGGCAAACACATGGTGGGAAGGAGAAGTAATCATTACTCCTCTGTTACAAGGAAAAATCTTTGGTCAGGGAAAACAGTTCTCTAATCCTTGATTGTTCTGTTTATGCTTATGAAAACAAGCTGAACTTTTCCTGCAGAAGAAATGCTTAAAAGTTTCCAGCAAAACAGAAGTGTTGGAACTGTGTTTCTGAAAGGCAGATATGGTAGAACTGGCAGAAACTGGGCAGAGTTCCAGGCAGTGCCACCCCATGAGGCACAGCATTCGAGATGCTGCTCTAAACACACCAGGGGCTGGTGGGACAGTCTGAAAAAAACACACCACAGCAAAGCCCTGCAGGCTGATGAGCTTTCCTCTTCAGCTCTGTACTCTCCATCAGTACTGGGCTGCAGCAGTCTCCACATGACAGGTACCTCCCCACTCAGAGGTGTTGAGGTCCAAAGGACTTTGTCCTCCTCTTTGGTTTCCTTGCTCCCTCAAACATCCCATTTGGTTTGCTAAAACATTCCAAATCCTGTTATGGTTTCTGATACAAAGATCCTGCCCCCTAAAATTCGCCTCCAAGAGACCTATTCTGAACCAAAGGCTAAAAATAGTCGTAGGACTCCATGCCCCTGAACACCTGCTCTGGTCTCTACTGGTCATGCCATTCCCAGTTAATCACCACATTTCAGGTGGCAGAATTTGAACAGCTTCATTGCAGGAAGCAGCAGAGATCAAAGGGAGCTGCTCCTCTTAGCTGCAAACCTTCAGTGCTCCAACTACAGAGGAGCATCTTCACACCCTGCAGCTATGGGCAGAGGTCACAGCATCTTGTCAGGCCTCAGATTTTGTCCTGGAGCAGTCTTCACACACACTTGCACTGGGAAATGGCAGCAGCTGCAGTGCTCCCCTGGCAGCACAGGGCTGGCTGGGGATGTTTCTGTTTTAACTGAGGAGCTCCTATTCTGAAACAGCCATTGCTCATCCCCAACCCCTGTAGCTCAACAACAAAACCTTTGAGGTGAAACCTAAGCAGTTATTTTGGTTTCCATTTGTGCCTGAAGGCAGGCCTTAACAAGAAGTATATTAAATCCATTTCAGGAGGTAAATAGCAAATGGAATAATAGCAAAATTCAGTGGAATTAGACTTTGTCATAACAGCAACCATTTATGGCTTGATTTGGGTTTACTCCTTTGCGAGGCAGGAAAGGAAGGAAAACAGCATGGAACAGCTCTGGAATGTCTTGCCTCTGCAAATCTAAGAGACTCAGAGCATTTAAGGAGCCCTCAAAAAAAAAAAAAAATCTCCTAGAAGCACCTTCCTTGAGGTATGTACCCCCACCCCACTGAAAGGAGAAGCTCCTCACAGGGCTGACAAGGTCAGGAGCATGCCAGCATGGCCTGAACCCACACAAGATGTGCTTGCAATAGGTTTCCCTCTGAAACTCAGTTTAAATTGAAATCACATTTTCAGCAGAAAAATACTTCAATAAAATTAAACATTTTGCTTCAAACATAGTGTTTCAAACTGCTCTGTTTCAACATCAGGGTTAACTAGGATTTCACTAGTAGGGCTGTACATGTGTGCAGAGTTATAGCACAGATTTTCTAGTTATTTCAGCACTGTCAGAGGAAAAAAGTCTGCAAACCCACAAACCATTTTGATGTTTCCAAACAAAAACTTCTCCAAACTTCCATTCTGTGATTCTGCTCTCACCTCCA
Organism: Merops nubicus; assembly: GCF_000691845.1. Taxonomy (NCBI): domain Eukaryota; kingdom Metazoa; phylum Chordata; class Aves; order Coraciiformes; family Meropidae; genus Merops; species Merops nubicus. The sequence goes on from NW_008608940.1 coordinate 10,733, forward strand.
ATTTATTGTTCTCTTTTGTGAATCTCTACTTTCCAAACCAGAGGAACAGGCTCTTTGTAATATGCCTACCACACCTAAGAGTATTATAAAACAGTCTCTGTAGCAATATTAGTGTGAAATAATCTCTGCACATTTAACTCTTGGAGCGACCTGTGTTAGTAAAAACATTCACTGCCCATTATACCTGCAGCATGAAGCATTTAAGAGCAATTTCTTTTAGAAACAAACCTGAAATCCTATGCCCAGGAGTTCCCACAGAGCAATACCTCAACTAATAATACACAGGTCAAGGGCCCAGGAAAGTGCTCATTAAATTTACTCTGCAGTTTCACAAAGCCCCTATTGACACAGGAGTGAGTGCACTTTAATTGCCTGCAGACTTAGGAACACTGATAACTAGCAGAGCCTTAATTGTGCAGCCCAGAACAAAGTCACAATTGAATCCCCTTTATTTTAGCACTGAATCACATTCCTTTTGAATAAATTAAAAAAAAAAAAGACTTCAGGGAAGGCATCAGTAGCTTTCACTACCAGCCTGCAGTGCTTTCTTGAGTTTCTAAATTTTTTTTTCTCCATATTTAAAGATCAAATTAATCCACTGTTGTTTAACTCAAAGGTGCAAATTCCTTCAGTCTTGCAAACAGCCACAAGAAGAAGACTGGGATGCCCAGATGTAGTACCCACATCCTTTTGCCCAATGCAAAACCTGCTGAGGTTAAGAGACCGAGTACCTGCTGGCACTGGGCAGGACCCTAGCTTGGGCACTGCACGTGCCTCCCAAATGCAGCTGCTTCCCCACACTGCCCTGGCCCAGCATGTCCCTTTTCAGCTCAAAGGCAATTGCTCCCCTTGCCTCGATCCTGAAGGAACAGGGTATGACCTGGAAGATATCCATCATGAACTGGATCAACACAGCAAATGAGTTTCAATCAGTGCCAGTCTAAGACAAATCTAACATCCTGCCACAGAAATGTTCTGCCAGCCCACATGTGGGTACCTCCATTGTCTCACCTTCTTGCAAAGAAGCACCATGTGTTTCCCAGCAGGAGATATGGGAATATCACCCAGAGGTGCTCCTCACTCTCCCAGTCAAGAGCTGCCCAGGAACGTCTGCTTTACACCTCACTGCAGCCCTGCACTGTTCACCTCCCTTTCAGTTTTGAGTCTGAGTCTAGTGCAAGAGGTCATTAGTGGTTTTTCCTCTTCTGGGAGCATTTTAGAGAATGAACAAAGACTTACTTTAGCTCCCATCCTGGCTTCACTCTGAGATGCATTCTTTTTGCACCGAAGGGCTTGGCAGCAGCCCTCCTGCAGCCAGCAGAGCAGGACTGGCTTCCTGCACCTCAGCACTGCTGGGGAATGATTCCCCCTCCTGGCAGTGCCCCCTGTGCAGCCTGCTCTGGGCACATCTGCCCGCACACACAGGCAGCAGCATTCAACACTTCCCCCCTCTCTCAGTTCTTCAAACTCCTAACAAGGGAACAGGAGTAAATCCCCTTTTAAGGGCTTCCCAACTCCATTAGCTATTACTTGCTACTTCTTTTTCAAGCAGTGGGAAACCTGCTGCAGCAGACACTCCCCAGGCATTGGCAGGCACACCAAAAGCCATGCACAGGGTGTTCCTGCTGCTGCAGTCTGATGTGGGGCAACTTCAGAGGAGAATGGTGGCATTTGGAGACTAATAGCTGATGTCAGCACTATGTCACTGATGTCAGCAGTAGAATTAAACTACTTTTTAAACTCTCATCATTAATTATCTGCCACCCACTGGAGATATTCTGGTCTGTCAGATAAAGGGTAGGAAGTTTGCAGCCACAGGACGACACCCAGAGCAATGTAAAGTTGTCAGGCTCCAGCCTGGGACTGCAGGCTGGGTTAATCCTTGGTTTCTGCCTTAATGTCTCTTTTGAAAGGGCATGCTAAAGCAATTCTAGTACTGAAAGCTAAGAGAGGAAACCAGTCATGACAACAAGAGTTCAGTCTTTCATGGTATGTGAAAATGCACCATACATGTACTGTGAAGTCACACCTAAATGTGTCCAGTTGTTTCTGAAGCCCTTATTGTCATCACCAACAGTGTTACTCAGTGACTGATACCTGTGGCCCCTGACAGCATCCTGCACAGAGACCTCTGCCACAGAGAATGAAGGTGCCTCATTGGTGATGGGCCACCCTGGGAGAGCACTTGGCTCACAGCAGGAGGGCTGCAGCATTTGGAGTTAACAGCCTTGCTTCAAGGAGCTAGACAGTAACAAACTGGGGGCAGGATCTCTCTGCATTTTCTGTGATTACACAGCACTTGGAGCACCTCAGATCCAAAACTGGGACTTCAGTACAAAGGCCAAGTCAGTAAGATGGGGGGTGAAGGGGGGTTGTATGTTTGTCTTGTCTGTCTAATTTGAGTCAAGCAACAGAGACAGATAGTGGCGAGTCCTGATAACTAAAATTATTTATAACCAAAAATACCTCCCTGACACTTAGAACTGGAGGATCTAGTTGCTGAAGAGATGCCCAGGTCTTCTGACCACTTGCCTGAGATAGAATGATGTTATCATTAACAGGCAGACTGGCAGGCAGACTCCTCCCTGCACTACCACATCACACACCAGAGAGCCAACGTGCCGGACAGCTGGAGGGAGGAACAAGTCAATGCACTCAACTCACAGCACTGTGTAAAGAAGGGAGGGAGCCGAGTCAGGAACCATGCCGTGGTGGGTGGAATCAGCCAGGCAGTGAGTCCAGTTATGTAGCAGTTTCCCAGAGTTTCATGATCTTGCCCTGCCACCCTGAGAACTCCACTTGCTGTGAAGAGTCAGGGAGCCCTTTCAATAACCAAAATCCCCACACAGCACCTCCACTCTGTAAGCAGCCTCCCTACTCCTCTGTGAGCAGTCAGCTTGTACAGGTGGCTTCTTGCCCCACATCCAAGTCGTGGTGGGTGGAATCAGCCAGGCAGTGAGTCCAGTTATGTAGCAGTTTCCCAGAGTTTCATGATCTTGCCCTGCCACCCTGAGAACTCCACTTGCTGTGAAGAGTCAGGGAGCCCTTTCAATAACCAAAATCCCCACACAGCACCTCCACTCTGTAAGCAGCCTCCCTACTCCTCTGTGAGCAGTCAGCTTGTACAGGTGGCTTCTTGCCCCACATCCAAGTCAATGTGGAAGGTGGGGGCATCTGGTGGTGATCTCCTCATCAGTTCCCACTAAGGCCGGCCAGACCCCAAGTGAAAACCAATCAGGAGGGGCTTTCTTGCCTGGTGGTGGACATCATCCATATGCCAACCCTCATTCAGGGCTGGAGGTTTAACCCCAGCACTTGGCTAGGGTAGATCCACAAGGCTGCTGAAGAATGCTTCCAAGGGTAGGCTCCTCCTCAAACCTCAGCCCGAGCAGTCACAACTGATTCCAAGGGCTGGAGACAGGAAGAGTTTGAATCCACATTAGATTCTTTAGAGGAGAGATTAGCTTGTCCAAAAGAACACAGGGGAACAAGCCCAGCTTCTCCTTGAGCCAGTGTGATACCACAGCCTCTAGGGCATTTCTCCAGCAGCAGTGCCCAGCCCCTCTGAGTGCCTGGCCTTTGCAGCCTTCATACCCAGGGCTGCCACTTTGTGCCTGCTGCCAGGAGCAGAGCTCCTCTCTTTGGTTCAGGTAACAGAGGAGCAACACAACCTCATTGCTCTCTGTGTGGAAGGAGCAACACAACCTCATTGCTCTCTGTGTGGAAGGGGATGGGGCTCTGGGCAGCCTGATCTAGTGGGAGGTGTCCCTGCTCATGGCAGAGGGGTTTGGAACTGGGTGACCCTTGTGGTCCCTTCCAACCCTGACAGATTCTGATCTGTTTTAGCAGAGGACTTTAGAGCCCTAATGGCTCAAGGGTTGGACTTGATGATCTTGAAGGTCCCTTCCAACCTAAAGGGTTCTATGATTCTATGATTCATTCCCCCACAGGGAATTTTCAAATTAAATAAAATTATTATCTAAAAGGTAGAGATATTGAAAAGCCAGCTTCTTAGAAATAAATTAGTAACTCTCCAAGACAAGCAAGCCAAGAGACAAATTCATCAAATACTTCCAGCCAGCTGAGCTTTGTCATACTGGAGATGCTGGCATCTTATCTCCCAGCTAAGCATATAAACAGCACACTGTCTCCAGACTTTAGGAACACTCATTCCAGCCATTCCCCTCTTCTGTTGGGGTAGCAGTCAGTGGTCTCACAGCTCAAGCCAAATAACACCCTAAATTGTACTCAGGACAGCCCTGTCTTAGTGTAATTGGGTAATACATAAGTTAGTGGGGAGCAGGATTAACGTTCTGTCTGCAGCCCCTGATTTAAACAGTGTTACCCTCTTCCTTCTGAACTAAACCCAGGCACTGTGAGCAGCTTTACCAGAAGCCAGCCAGTAATCCTCAGTCTGGACTGTGCAGTCTGCAAAGCCTCCCAGTGAACACCAGCATCAGCCATCCACAGAGGGCACAGGCAGGCTTGGCATGCACATGCAGCACCACTCTGCCCTGAGCTGGAGCATTTCATCTGCCTTCCCTGATTTAATAAAACAAACACTTTGCCCAACCACAACAGCTCCTGCCTCTGCCCCATTTTTGATAGAAAAACAGAAATCACTGCATTCTTCCAACAAGCAAAACCCCTTTTCACCCACAGAGCTCCTTACTGACCTCGGGGCTCCTGCCTACAGAGCCCAGCTGAGCCCTGTGAGGGGGAGCAGAACACGGCCCTCCCAGAGCCTTCCTCTCTGGAGTCTGCCTCTTGCCCCGCCGTCCGTGAGGATCTGTGAGATCTGTGTATGCTGCAGCCCCCAACAGCCCATGGGGAAGATGATTAACTGGGCTAGGCTGCTTTTATAATCTCAGAACAGTGGGTGCAACACCCCTGGTCTCTCTCCAGCACGCCTTTATTTTCCACCCCTGACAGGCAGATCTGACACTTTACCATCTTGAGGGCATCTGGCAGTGGCCAGCCAGGTTTCTCGTTAGACCTTAGAGCCATCCAAAACAGAAAAAAAGCCAAAATGACAACAAAAAACAACAAAAACACTGTTCCCAGGGAACTAACAGGAGGCTGGGACAGGGAGTCACATTCACCAAAACAAAAAAGTCTCCTCTACTAACCTGGTTCTAAGTATTTTCTTTCTTTTGCTCTTCTTTGAGGTAAAGATACTCTGAAAACCAAGCAGTCCCACACAATTCCACAGGCACTGGTTTTTTAACATCACCAGAAAATAACAACTGCAATAACAGCTCCACCTTTAACTAAGGGCCTCCTCATGAGACTGGGGAGTCAAGCTTTGCTCTGACTGATACCCCCTCATGGATCAGATGGACCTTGCATTGAGAGTTTCATTTGGTGGCTAATGTGCTTGGTCAAGTTCTGGATTGATATTTACCACATGTGGTTTAAAAGGGCCTCCCATGTGTGATTTGACTCTCTTGCCTTGAAAAACTCATTGAAAATCTCAAGGAATTAAAACTAAATAAAATTCCCCAAGACTGGTTCATACCTCAGGCTTGAAAATAATTGGACCAACTGAGAAGAATTTTGATTCTTTTTTAAATGAATATTTTGCTCCACCTGATCCAGCTGAAATCTATGTGACTGCAAGTTTCCTCAAAAGGTACTTTGAAGTGGAAATGAAGAAAGAACCTCTGCAACAAAAGCACCTTTACCACTCTCTCCCACACATTCTTCTGTTTTCTTTTGTTAAATGAAAAATCAGTTACCTTTCAACAGAGAGAATTGCAGTAAGTACCAGGAAAACCTGGAGACTCACTTTAAAAAAACAAAATTTAAGCACTTCTGGGAATTTTATTTTGAGATCCTAAACCAGCAATTCCTTAAGTCTCACAGAAAAGGAGATATGAAAGGGTATCCAGTCACGCCTGTACTCTGATACTGGAAAGCATGAGCAATTAAGCAAATGGCAGAATACAATGGAATCCATCCAATTTAATTTCTGACACCCCTTGTGCTTTTGTTTTTCAGGCTGCAAATCTTGAAGCCTGCTACATTTCAGAAAGCAGAAAGTTAGGGAAAAGAAAAAGTCCCTCAAAGCACTAACAGACTGCCTGCAGTCCAGGAAGATTCAAAGTGTCCAGATTTGAAAGCACAGGTAGAAGCTTGGAGGCTGTTTTAGCTGTGTGTGACTCCTTTAAACCAAACCAAACCAAACCAAACCAAACCAAACCAAACCAAACCAAACCAAACCAAACCAAACTCCCAACCAGTGTTCAAACAGTGAGGTCTAACTTGGTGTTGACAGATGAGATAAGCAATATCACTTAATGCTGGAAAGCAAGATGTATCTAAGTGTCTCTCAGATGAAGGTGGAGGTGAAATCAGCCATTACACGTCTTCATTCCTAATCTTCCCTCATTTCCTCTCCCATGAAATGCTGCAGCAGATTTACACCTCAAGGGGAAAAAATGCAAATAATGACTTCAGTTAGGCAACATGGACTCATGCAAAAGCTCTGTCTGTTCCCAGAGGAAGTCAGTTTACAGCAGAGAGGCATGTGCATCACTGCATCCAGGACACAGTAACATTCCTCCAGGGGACAAGCGCACAGATACTTTCTGCCACACACTCAGCACTTGACTATGAAGGCAGCACAGGCTGCAAAATGCACTTAAACTGGCAACCTCACAAAAATGATGGCATTGGGCACAGCAAAAATCCCAGTATTCCATTTTCAGGGGCTGGCACTCAGTGTTAGGAAGCACAGGGTGAGCACAGGAGCACTAAGTGCTCTTCCCTCCCCACCTCCAGCAGTCGCAGGACCCGGGTCTGGCTGAGCTCCGGCACCCAAGCCGTGATGCACTTCTAGAAGAGGCAGAGGCTTTGACCCCTTGTTTCATTCCAAAAGATGGCCTGTCTGTCAAAGGTGAAAATTTTTTTCTTTTTTATGCAGCTTTCACTGCTCAAGTTTCACATTTATTTAGCTGCCTCGTTCCTAAGAGACTTTAGATATTAAATAAAGGTTGGTGCCTCTGCTAGTATAAAATAGCTTTGCTCTAATTAAGCTATGAAAAACTGGCCCAGTTTTCTTATCATGAAAAACCTACACTGAAATTTTTGCTAGCTAGGGTGATAAAAAAGCTTATTAGGTAGTTCAGTTTCTAGGCTCTATCTGTCCTGGTCTTCAAACACCCACACTCATAACTCAGGAGTCAAAGTCTAACTGACTTTTCTGACTGTTCAGTTTTGCTCTTTATTTGTTGGGAATGTAGTTGTCTGCTTCAGCCAAGCTCTCAACTGATTTTTCCTCCCTGGATTACCTTGAGATAGTCCTTGAAAATGGGTAGTTCACAGAATAGAATAGAACAGGTATTTTTCATAAGGGAAATGGGACATTTGCAGATTATCTACATAGAATCATAGAATGATTTTGATTGGGAAAGACCTTTAAGATCACTGAGTCCACTCATGTTGCACAGGAAGGTTTTGTTATGGAGCTGTGTAAGAAAACAACGAAATGGTAACACATCAGGCCTCAAGCCCCTTGCTTTGCTCCTTCTCCCATTAAACAGCCATTTCTGGACAACAATGGGTTTGGTGCTCAAGGCACTTGCATCTGAGTGAGTGGGGGGCTGCCACGTTAAGTTGCTGTTGACTGACATGTAGGAAGCTTTCTGAAGACAATCCAGAACTCTTCCCAAACCTGATCATTTCTGAAATATAGCACAGAGAGGAAACCCAAAGCATCAACTGGTAATTTGCACAGAGGGAAGAAAACATTAGGGTTTTTTCCCCATTTGTTACCAACTTTATTCCACAGCTTTCCGACTGTTGCACTTCAGCTGCAGATCTTCAAACAGACCTAACTTCCTGCTCTGCAGTCAATTAAACGAGTCATTTGGTGCACATTTTGTGTGCACATTTTCAGGACTAGAGGCCTTGTAACCTGAAAAGAGGATTGTAGTCTGGGTAAACAGTTTCATCTTTAAAAAGAACTTGAAAACAATAAACACACTACAAAGACAAAATGCCTGTTTACCCAGAAGGAACTTCCTCAATTAGTGAAGCCTGTGATATAATTGTCAAAGCAGCCACTGAATGTCACTGCACCTAGGTTTGGCTGTAGGATCTGGATTTGAATTCTCTCTGCTTAGCTGCAATGCAAATCCAGGTTCCCAGTCTGGAGGCATTTGAGTAGTAGATGCTGTTGTGAAGTACAGGCATTTTCAAAAGTTTTCTTACAGCTATTAAAACAATAGAAAAGGAACAGATACTTCACCTCTGTAACCTAGAAATAATATTCCTTCTTGATTTTTTTTTTTTTTTTTCTGGGCATAGGATTATTTTTTTCTCTAAGAATTCTTTCCCAGGTCTTGCCTCATATGAAAAAAACATAGGAAAATGTTCCTGTAATTTGCTGATGTGCAAATATATTTTTTTGCCAGTAAGCAAAGTGAACTTGAACAAAAAAAATAAACTAATAAAATGAATCCCCTTCTTTTAAGGCATAAGGAATTCTTTGTAGGTTTTGGAATACAACCCCTCACGTTAGCTCTGAAAACTGTCTCTCTGTACAATCTCGTCCTTCTTGAACAAGATTCAAGAGCAAGTGACACAAAAGACTCTTCTTAGCTCGTGCATCAGCCTTTGTGAACTCCAGAAGACTTCTGGTCATCCACTGTTCTACAACTCAGCCTTTCACCACTTCTGTATGGAAACACAATGTGCCTTTACTGAATAGGGAGGGAAGCAGGGAGAGGACAGATTTCCAAGTCTTTCTGGCAAGACTGCCTCTGGCTTGCCAAAAAATATTTTAAGTTACTACCTGAGAGAAACAAAGCAGAGCCTCAACTGTTCCATGTACAGAAGATAGGTCTTCCTATAGGTGAATAAAGCTGAATATGCTGAAGAATGAAGAACTGCTCTGAACTCAAGGTGAATTCCTCCACTACCTCCTTCAGCACAAATCATTTCATGCTCTATTCCCAACAGCCATGACTTAGCAGAAGCAGCATCTTCAGCAATACCATGAATTACAAGTGGTTTCAGTGTCCTTTTCCTGATTCCACCAGAGACTGGATGCAGGGATTCACTCCTGGCAGCAAAGGGCACCAGCCATAAGCCACACACTTCAGTGGGCAATCTCCCATGGTTCTTTTGGCAACCTTCCTGGCTTCTGTACACAGGGTGGGAGCACAACAGCCAAACACCTTTCACAGTCAGCAGCACTGTTGCTATAGAGGAACAGACTAGCTCATGAAGCCAGAGGACCTGCTTCTTGTTCACTGTGCAGTGGACAAGCACACACAGACACCTCCAGACCACAATCCTGTTCTAGTCTTCATCCTACAGCAGATACAGAGCCTGAGGTGTTTACTGAAGAGCTTTGCCACATCATGGCACGCACAGAACACAAAATGTTTTACTCACCTTCAAAAGAGGGAAACAGGTCTTTCACACAGCAGGCTTACTCTGCTTGTAAGCCCTAAGACCAGTGTAACAGACTTGTCTTGCTAAGTGCCACCACCCTACTGAATCATTTTGGGCACTTGGATCAAAACTTACACAGTGTGTGCTGGAGATGATGACGGAGCTAGAGATGAAGCTCAGACCATCGTTCATGCTGACTTGAAGAGCTGCTTCCCTAAAAAAAATCAAACCACAAGAAACAAGTCAGGGCAGCTAGTCCACAATCCTCTACTAGATAATATCCTCCAGAACCCGGGCTCATGATGCACAGAAGAGCCTTTTGTGCAGGTTAATTCACACTGATGGTGCCCTCTCCCCTGTGCTCCACTGCCTAACTGACAGTTAAATAAACCAACAAGCACAAAAGACAATGTCAGAATTAGATACATATAAGAACAACAGAATACAGTGAGATGACATAGACTCATTTTCCCAGAGGCAAAGTAAATACTTGAGTATGTAGAAAAAACATACATGCCAACTTCTCGTAGGACAGGTGCTGGGCAAAGTAAGTAGGTATCTTCCACTACAAAAGGCTTCTCATCTAGAAAGAAGAAATACAAGGATTTGTTATCAGAACAGTAATAGAGGTCTTAAAGACCAAGCTTAAATAATCTTTTTCTTTGTTTTTGATACAAAACCAAGATCAAACACCATGTGAGAGAGAAGGCTGCTGCACAGCAGTTGTGCCAAAGACTGGTAGGTATGTTTTTAGCCCATGGAGTTACAGGGTAAATACAAGGTCAGAGCAGATACCCTGCACCTCAGGAAAAAAAAAAAACCTATATCAACACCTCCCATTTACCCCACTGAGAAAGATGGGGAAATGTGGCTGCTGATCCTCCTCCTCCATCTCTTTGCAAAGCCCTTGTGAAGACTGTGTTGTTTTCATGCTGCCACAGCTCTCTGACATCCTCACAGTGAAACATCACTCCACAGAGCCTTTGAGCCACAGCTCCTGCAGCAGGGCTGAGCACTGCTTCTCCCTCAGAGGCAAATGCCTCGGGGCAATCACAAGCCCTGCATGGCTGGTCACCCACATCTTGTGTGCAGTACCTTGGCCATTCCTAGAGCTGCTCTGTGCTCTACAGGTCTGTCCTGCCATACGTCTGAGCCACCACAAAGCTGAAAATAAAAAGCTTTGTGGACGATCCAAATAAATTGCCAAAGCCACTCTAGAGTGCCTGTGACACAAGGAGACCAGATGGAGTTGCAACAGAACACATATAAATGGAAATAGCTGAGTTAAGGCAATTGTGTATTATAGACAATTTTGCACTTCAAGACCGACTCCTCTGAACCTAAATTAAACACTCAAACCTGAATTATGCTATGATTTTAAAAGTGAAGCAAGACGAATTATCAGGAAGCTAATGCCTGGGAAACAGGATCATTAGTTAATGCTTTTCTTTTGCAGACTTAAATCAGAACTTTGTACGATAACTATCGTGTTATCCATAAGAGATGGAGAGATGTGGATCCCAAGGAACTCCCCAGCCCAGTTGACAGCTGACCAGAGATTGGGCAGAGTAGCAGGAAACCAGGCAGACAGGCTGGGTGGGTTTGGTCTTTTAGACTGGAAACCACACTTTCCTACAGAAGGGGCTGATTCTGCTGAATCAGCTTTTTCCAGAAGCATGTCACTGCCTCAGAAAGCTTTTCTATCAGCTGTATGTGTAACCACCTCTAGGGCCTTCTATCCAGATGCTTATAGACCTGAAATGACCTGTTACCAAGTATTATCAGCTTTCTAAAACTTTCCAGTTAATATTTCCATTTTGTTTGAAAGCTTCTCCTCCCCTTCCCTTTCGCCTCTCAAACATGTAGGTTTCAAATCTCATCTTCAATCCAGTCTTGAATCTCATATCTACCTATTGCAGAGTGGAAGAGGCCTTTATTCTACACAGCCACATTGAAACAGGAGTGCAGCTCATCAGCACCTCACATTGCTGTTTGAAACACAGACAGCAAACCTGGGGCCTTCAGCCATCTGATGTCTCTCCACAGCTGCACTGGCTCCCCAGGGTGCCCATAACACGGGCAACGTGGAAGCCAGGTCACAATGTTCAGTGCATCACTGGCAGCAACAGGGGAAGGAGCAAGGATAGAAACTTAACCAAGTTGTTTGGCAATCTAATGAAGAGCTGAACTATTCTGACAGTTTGGTCTTCTGTTTTGGAGGAAACTTGTGCAAGTTATAATTCCATTTGAGGTGCCAGTGGAAAGAGGAAAAGCCGTGAAGAGACACAAGCCAAAGAGAATGTGGCAACTTTCTCTGAAGTAATTTCTGCATCAGCCATGGCCCTTGTTCATTCTTCACTTGGCTGCTGAGATCAACTTGTTCACATGGATGCTGTCTAATGAATAGGAGTTCAACAGCAGTCAAGCACTATTGATCCTGGCCCCATCCTCAGGGGTTAGCTCTGGAGGGCTCACTCAGAAGCAGGGTATCGTGGCACATTTTCCTTCAGCAAGGTGTGCCATAAGAGATATTGACTGCAAGAGTTTCTCCCCTCATGCAGACTCACTAAGTCAAGCGCTCTTTCCCAGACATTCCTAAGAGAGGTTTCCACTGAATACAGAATTTTAGAAAGCAGTAATGTTGCCATAGTAATTCCTATCACACATTATGATCCCTATTTCATGCTGTTTCATACTATTTCAAACATATTTCTTTGCTTTGGCAGCAATACAGATTTCCTGACCTGCCTGAGGAAATAAAGTGGGTATTTTTTTTACACTCCATTTAAAAAAAAAAAGAAGAAAATGGTCATGAGAAGCTGTAACCTTCCCTGAAGTTTTCCTCATGTTTCCAGCTTCTAGTAAATCCCATGCCTACGTATATACACACTTGAATTTTTGGGTTACCCACAGCTGCTGTTTTGTTAAGGACTGTTTGACACAGGCAAACAGCTGAAAGCGAAACGTTTAACCAGCCACATGGCCTCCACACACAGGCTTGGCTTCTGCACGGTGGCTCACCTACTGAGAGCAGTGTCCAAGCTCCTGTGATCCCTCTAGGTCTCTGCTCCTGCTGTTGGCCAAGAAAGTACCATGTCATTGCTGTGTTCCCACAGCCCCAGTGCAAGAGCACATACGAACATTTCCACTCCACTAACCACTAGGAGCAGAAGTTTTTAGCACAGGGTATTCCTTTGCTAGCCCTCATTAAAAAAGAGGCAGACAAACAACAGGCATCTCAGGCATGCAGTGCAGTGACACAATGCACATCCCTCACTTCCCATGGCCTCCAGCACAGGCACTGGTTTTATGGGAAGCTTGCATCATGTACAGGCACTCCGTGTTGCAATGGAATGACCAAACCCACCAGCAGCATTTACCACTCTGCACAAGCAAGGCAGATGGACTGTGGTGGTGAATCTACCCTTGCAGTTCTGTTCTCACCCTGCTTTGTGAAGAGAATGTTAACTCCTATAAATTTATGACATTGTTTCAGCACACACGCCAAGAGAATGAAGACCAATGTCTTGTTTCCTCCTTTGTTAACACTGGCAGCAAAGGCCAAAGAATTCTTTGTGCCAGCATCCACTAAAACAAAAGCTGGCTTAATTTTGCAAGGTCTTTTACTTAGATCTCATTAGTTTTTTTGTTTCTCTTTCTCTCCCTTCCCACCCCCAACTTGCATTAAAGTCCATGCCTCTCTCTCAAGTTTATCAGAGTCAGAGTCCCAGGAGGGAACTCATGGCTGGTCAGGCTGGCTACAGGGAGAGATTATTTTGTTTGGAGAATGTTTGTGTTTCACCACAAAAATGAGTGACTATTTTCCTTTGCTCTAAACAAAAGAAGATCCATTTGGCTTGCATAACTCTGGCCATCTGATGCCTTCCTGGAAGACTTACATAGGGAAACCAAACAAAACAACACTTCTCATCTGCTGTTGCATCTCTATCTGCAGGATGCATTTGACAGAATGCTGCTTTTCTTGTCTGCTCCAGAAAAAAACTCACTGTATTCCTATGCAGTAAGAGATGGGTCTGATTGCTCCCAAACTCTAGAGCTCGTGCCAAAATGTGACTGTTGTGGCTTGGACTCCTCCCAGCTGCCATGCTGGTGAAGAGCTGGGGGAGGCGGGTGCCGGACGCTCCCGGTGTCGCTGCCTGGGGAGGGATTTCTGCTCCCACCCACCCCCCGCCGGCGGGTGCCACGGGACCACTCCGTCTCCTTTGCTGACCCTAGAGAAGGGATGCCCAGGCCTCGACCACACCTCGGACACCAGTCAAGGGTAGAGCTTGGAGATCTTCAGGAAATATTGCAATGCCTCACTTCTGAGAAAGTCTGCCCACAGAAGTGGGCACAGTTCACTCCTCACCCACACGCCTCCGATCACTCCACCAAGCACATCAAGGTTCTCACTGTATAAACCCCCTCACAGGACACAGCACAGACAGGCAACCAAAACCAGTCAGTCCTGAGGCATTAGCCATTCAGAGCAGTGTGCAGGAATGGAGAAGGGTCAAACACCTCACAAAAACCCATCTGCTTTCTGTGGATGCCCTTTCAACGAGGTACCTTCTACTACCCAAATTCCTGTTATTCACTATCCAGCATTCCTACACCTTTTAACAGCTATCTGTAGCCTGTAAAATCTATTATTCTGAGTATTAGTGAATATTTTCTCTTGCCATTAGCAGGGTGTAACCTTTTGGCAAGCCAGGACTTGGAGTACTTCCCAGCCATAATAATAAAAGCCTCAATATATGCATGATGTTTTAACATAGAAAAGCAAAACTCAAAAAAAGAGAGGCATAAAAAAACCCAAAGAAGGTGACCAGACAGACAGTGCTTTCTTTTAGCCATGTAACCAAGGGAGAATTAAGAGTCTTTGTTTTGGTTAATGGTTCATCCAAGAACTGACTGGCTTACTAAAGCTGACTGCAAAGATCCCCTACAGAAGGGTTTAGGGAAGCACAACCTGTTCAATATGACAAGTGTTGACTGTTGGACTCACAGCATCAGCAATATTTCAGTCAAGAAAATGCTGCAAAAGCTGTTTGCCACAGTTCCTGTATATTATGGACTAAAAGTCTCCTTTTGTTCTGCCTGTGTTTATGATCTGCATTCATCTACATCTCAGAAAACGCTCTGACCTGGTCTTCTGTCCATGCAGGAGAGGAGACTCTGCCCTATGAGACTTTGCTGCCAGATTGGGGTGGGAGTCTGGCTGCTCTCACATGAGTCCCTGTGCTAAGAAGCCTGCTCTCTGTACCCATCCCACTGGAGACTGGTAGCCCTGAGCACTTCCATTGTCCTTTTGTCACCTCAGGTGAGACAAAATGCCCCCTAATTCTCTACACACCTCCCAAAACACGATCTCTGTTCCTCCTGGCTGACTCCTCTTGTGTCACTCCTTGTGACAACTCTGCAAGCAAAGTTTTTATTTCAAGCCCATTTTGTGGGGACAAAAGAATGTAGAAGGACACTGGAACACTCTCTGAGCTAGAGAAACTGCCTATGAGAAAGAGTCATAAATAAGAAATGTTTTGTTAATGCTGTAATGAAAACCACATTGAGCTCATGCTATAACTGCTCTGCTTGGTGCAGGGACACGTGAGCTCTGAATGCCAAAGCCATTCAGAGCAGATTCAGGGGACAGGGGGAAGGGACAGATAAGCACTGAGCAAAGACACCACACATCCACAACCACCTCTAGACTGAGAGGAGGAGTCTGGAAGGAATCACTTCTCCCTTTTAAAAGTTCCTACACCTCACTGTGTGGGAGGCCAGGAAAGCACTGGAGGGAAGAATGACCATTTCTCCTGTTTTCATATTCCTGATTTCCTTGTTCTTTATTGAGCCACCTTTCAGAACAGGATGCCAAGCTCACCTTGGTGTATGTTTTCACCTTGGAACAATTAGAGGCATAGGTTGTGTCCTTCACAGAGGTCACAGGCCTCAAAACACCTGAAGGAATTTGTAGAGTGATGGACATTCTCTAGTACCACAGTAGAAAGAGGGAAATCTACTGTAAGAGAACAAAAGGAAAAGATTCAGTGGAAGGCTAAAGTGACATGATCAAGTGGGAATATCAGGGATTAGAGTGGAACTGGAAAGCAAAACATTCCTGTGTTGAGTGACCAGGCTGCAAGGAAGTAAAGAAGATATCACAAGATAAGTACTGTGCTGCCAGGAAAAGAAAAGATGGGGAAAGTAGAGCAGCCTGCCAGGCTTTAAAAGCAGAGGACAATTTTTAGAAGGCATTTGTTGGGCAGTTTTGGGATGCAGTTCCCTATACAGCTCACTCTCTGCTGACGACTGGCAAAGTCCTGCTCCCACTGTCTTTTTCTTGTTTTCCCTCACTTCTGATACTCAGTGCTGGAAAAAATAATAAAAAATTCAGGCTAGTTTGTGCAAAGAATCAGTTTTGGCCAAGCATCCAGAGCATTCACTAGAATGCAGCAGGTCTAGCTCCACCTCTGCTGTTTCCTCACCAATCTTTCATCTCTACTCAGTTTTGAGCAGCCTAGGACAGAGCTCACCTCTATGCCCAGAACTATCTTTGCTGGATCCTGCACAATCTGGGCAGACAAAGGCATTTTAGCACCACAAAACAGTCATAAGTCACTGCACTGCATAATTTCTTTTAACTCTGTGCAGTCTGAAACCAATTCTCTCAGGTCCTGCTGCTGGCAGAAACACCCTGCTGTTGAACATGCATCTCATTACAGCTCTGCTCAGCCAAATATTCTTCATGGTTTTTACAGATGTTTCTTTTTATATTTTTTTTTTATCCCATAGCTATGAACATTATAAGTCAATGCTCTTCTCACCTGTCACTTTTCTCTGCCAATAATCCCAATAAAAATCTATTAGCTCATGCCCTTAACCTCAGCAAGTCCTAGCTGTGCTGGTCTGCATCTCCTCTGGGGTAAGCTTTCAGGAACTGCTGGCTTAGTATTATCTTTATAAATACCTCCCTCCCTGATATAATTGGAGGCTGAGAGGTTTCAAGCAAACAAAAACAGCTGAGCTATCCAATCTCCATAAGGTTTCCATAAAATTCTCATCTGGTTAACTCTTCTGTTAAACTGTTTGTCACCAAGTGCCAGAAAGGCACCCTGAGAACATAGGTTGGAGCTGCAGGCTCCAGTAAAGCCAAACACTGAGATACATTCTCACACAGAGCAACCTAAATTTACCAGAGCTTGTGCCTGTTTCCACCTGGAGAGATTTGGGTTTGAGAACATTGATGAGCAACTGCTGAGTTCCCTCAGTCAGGAATGGTTTGAACTCAGATGTTGAGTTTGTGGCCACTTGCTTCCAGGTCACTGCATCAAACAATCTAGGGCTGTGGAAAATGAACTGAGAAGTCTGGCTGCAGTGCCAAGGAGGATGAGCTCACTCTTCACCTGTGCATCCATTCAGGACACAATGAATGCATCAGGTCAGAAGGTGGGGAATATGTATGGTCCTTACCCTCAGTTTCCACAGCCATTTAGTGGACACAAGAAGGCCACTTCAAACAAAAAAGGCCCATGGGTTGCACTAAAATAAACTGATCTTTCCTGAAAGCCTCTGTGAAACTGTGATGCCAGACACCATAACAAATTACTCAGCAGCACACAAAAGAGAGGAAGGAGCCTTCCTCCTCACCCTCACCAGCACCAGGTCACAGTGCTAGGGAGTGAGGTAACCCTCACAAACAGTTCCTCCCATTGGCAGCACTGGATGCTTTTATGTCTCCATAGACAGGACACTGAACAGTGGAAAGCTGACAGATACATTCTTAGCTCTGCAAAGGCTTTAGGATGTTTCCAGGAATGAATGCCTTGCTCCAGAGCCAGCCAGCTCTGAAGAAGCTGAGCTGAGAAGCAATTGGGATACAAGGGCAGGTCAGAGCTAGCACAGCCTCAGGTAACAGAGGTTGCTTTCAAGCTAGTGACAAAGGAGCAAGTAGTCTTCTCTGGAGGAAAAAGTGGAAGAGCAAATCAGGTGCTGAAAAGACTTCACATAGGAAGGGAAAGAAGGACAGCACTAATATCACTCTCCTACCTCACAAAGCTGGCAGGAACAGTCACCACTGTTGCCTCCCATTCAGGCTCAGAGTCCTGCCCTGGACTCACGATGCAAAAGGGGACCATAAGAAGGACAACTGATGGAAGCAGAAATGGATGAAGAACAGGTGATCAGGAAAGGAGACCTGCACCAAATCTCTGCCTTCTGAAGAGGCTCCATAAACCTACAGGAAGGGTGTTAGGCTGGGTGTCAGGACATCCACGTGCTTGGCTGCGATGAGCTCACTTGGAGCAGCTCCCTTCAGTTCTGTAACTGCAGTTCCCTGAGGGTAAATCAGGGGTAGAAGAGTTTCCTTATTTCATATACAGCTTCCAATGTTTGGTCTCTTAAAGATACCCATCTATTTTAAATCTCCTAATAAAATTCTCTAATTAAGCCCAAGATCCAAGTTTCTTAGGCCTTCTGAATTCATGCTCAAGACCTTTGTGCTGCAGCTCTTGAAAGCAATTTATAGAAGAAATGGAAAGCAATTTTGGGAAACAGAGTAAGGATGTCCTTCCACTAAGGAAGGAACAAACTGAGCTCTTAACCCTTTCCACATGAGTTGCAAATCTGGCCTCCGGGGGGTCCTAAAACTGAACTGCTGCACACACTGACCCATCCAGTCTTGCTTTAGAGACCACCAACAGCACAAGTCTCTCAAAGGAATATCTGGTCTGAGGGATGTTAGGGACTTAAAACAAGGCCAGGCCAAGCTAGAGCAGGGTGACATGGGCACCCCTACACCTCGCAGCTTCAGGGGCTTCTGTCATGCTGGGCAGCATTCTTCTAACTCCCATGACTTCCATTATATGTGTCCATGCATTTCTCTGTATAAAATACAATTGCTTCAAAAATCCTCCACCAACTTTTCTCTTGAACTGTGATATGGGATATTCATGTTTTAATGGAAAAAAGACAGCAGACCTGCAAACTAAGAATGTTACAAACCGTCAGCTTCCAGCAATCAAATCCAAAGGCTTTAGGGTTTGCAACACACAGCTTCAGACCTTGGGCAAAAAGAAAACTTCAAAATATTTGAACAGCAATTTCATTTCCATTGGAACCTTCCAGGTGGAGAGAGAACGGAAGGTTTCCTGTCGAGCTCTAGAGGACTACAGGAGACTTTATAACACATATGATCCAAACAGAACTTTGGATCTGAACTCCGGGAAGAAACCAAACATGGTTCAACACCTAAATGCAGCCATGATCCAGATTCAGAGAGTTCTGGTCCCATGTCAGGTTTGGTTCTGGTTTTATGGAGCTTAAAAGGAAAAGCATGAATCTGTGTCTGCCTCTGGTCTACTTTTTAGAAAGCCATCTCTCACTTTTCACACATCTCCAGCACTTACTCTGAGCTGCAAGAAGATGCCTCCAAAATAGTTAAGCATATACCCCCTCTCCAGTATCACAAAATACAGGTAAGGAGAGACCAGACCTGATCTCACCACATACTTAACCCAGCAAGGTACATGCAGATACTCTTTACAGGCAAGATTCTTGTCTTCTATATTTTGTCCCCTCTACTGCTCAAGGTTATCTCTTCACATCCCTGCTGTCACAGTCAAAGCACACAATACCACAAGCAGTTTTCCTCTTAAATCCCCTCTACCTCCTGCATTCTGCATATTAATAGCTCTTCACCCCATAATTATTGCCTTCACAGTCAACAGATTTGAAGATCCAAAATGTTTTTCAAGCAAGCTCCTGCTAGTGAAGAGTTAACTAAAAACCCCAACCCATCTTACTGAGAGTCAGGGTGTCGTTGATCCTGAAGCTGCAGAGCACCCTGTCCACGTTCCGGGCGTGTCGGAACCCATTGCCCCTCACCACAACCTGGAATGACTCTGTAGCAAAAGAGACAGTAGATTATTGATACAAAGCAGGGCAAAGAATGGTCATTTAGAAAAGGCACCTATTGTCAAATTTTTTCACTTGAGACCTCTTGAGATAAAACTTGCAGTTTAACCATTTTCAAGTTTAACAGTTGTTAAAAAATGAACTTCCACTCTCTCCCTACTCAATTTCAACCTGAGCCTCTAGAGGCAGAAAATAATATACAACAGGAACATCTTAACTGACCTGCAGTGAAAACACTGCTTCAGTGACACTGAGCTGTGCCTTCCCCAGGCTGCCATTTGAAATGGCAGAGAGTTTTCAGTAAGGAAAGGCAAAAGTATCTTTCCATGGAAAGGAAAAAGAATCAATCTTTCAGTGACCCGTAGCTTGGAGAAGTTCAAGTGCTGCTTTCCCAGGTAACTGCAAAATGGTATCTGTTGCCATGAGTTTTGTCACATCCTGCCCCACTCCCCTGTACCACAACTGTAAGTTCCTGGTTGGACTTGTTTCCATCCAGTGGCAGGAGATTTCACCAGCTGACCACACTTTTTAGTCTCTGGACAAGGCTATGACTGCAGAGCCTGTGGGCACTTCTCCAAGTCTTGCTCTTTGCTGTTCTTCCAGATCAACCCTTCAAGGTCACCATAAGCTGTGGCACAAGCAGAAGGCACCAAGGACAATGACCAGCAGCTGAGAGTTGAACTGAGTGGCCATTTTTGGAATAAGCAAGGCTGAGCAATGAGATCATATCCTCACAAGTCTTCCAGATCACTCTCTACTGTCCCTGGTTATTCCAGCTCCTTGAATGTAGTACTGGGAAAGGTTTACAAACTTCCTGCAGCCATCAGCATTAAGACTGCCTTGCAAGGAAAGCATCATTTTCAGACTTTCAGACTTTGAAACAGGGCCATAGTCCCAGAAAAGTTCTGGCAGAAGACACAGGGACACAAACTCTGCAATTCCCCATGGTGAAGGAAACAGCCCCCACAATTCCTGTTACTATCTAGGAGAGGCACTCAGATAATCCCTGCTGATTTTTCACTGGTGAATGTGGTTTGAACACAAAATGTTTCAGTGTCCAAGACAATGCAGCAGTAATTGCAGTGCACAGAATCACCACCCTCGTTTAAAACTCCCAGGAGCAGCAGGGAACTTAGGTTTTGCAAATTTGAAGTTTTTGCCTGCACTTTACAGTCCTCATCTTCTCTTCTCTCATTTCCCTTAAGGACTCACACACTGTACTTGTCAAAAAAAAAAAAAAAGGCAGGCAGATTTGCTCTGGAATCTGGGCTCTCTGCCAGGTCCCACTCATTTACAGCCAAGTTGCAAATCATCCCAGCACATCTAGCCAGGGAAGCTGCCTCACAGGCCCATTATGTGTTGTCCAAGAGCATTTGGGAAGAATGGAGAAGAGCTCTGTTCTGGAGTGTGGGGGCTGGTGAATACTTAAGAGAAATCACAGAAGTCTCAACTGCTGGAGAATCAGAGTTCAAATACAGTCAAAGAACAGCCTATCAGTGATGTCAGACTAACCACAGGGATCCTGTCTCTGTTTAGGATTGAAATGAACAGATACAGTGTGCACCTTGCATGTCTGCACTGATGCAACACCAAATCATCAAGAAACTGGCATTTCAGAACAATGTGTTGCTGCTGAAATTCATTATTCAGTGTCTGGGACCAGTCTGCAGTGCAAGAACAGTCTCAGGTAACATGGAGCCCTCATGCTCTCTCCTTCCATAAAGCAAAACCAACCCTCAGTATTCAAGGATGTGAACAGAAACAAGAAAACATGAGGTATCAGAGCTATACCTGCAAAGATTTATTTCAAAAAGATACTGATGCACATAACTTTCATATTTAATGGCATTTGCATTAGTCTCAGAGTCTCAAAGTGATTAAATCAGTTGCAATTTGAAAGCAATGGAGTATTTGCCTAAACTTGGGAATGAGGCCTTGAACTGAGCATCTGAAGGACTGTTGGCATTTTTCAAAGTGAACATTGCTCCTCTTGTGAGGTACTGGCCAGACTCCAATGGGAATGGTTTATATAAAACCCCTCTACATTTCCTCTCAGCTGGCTCTGCTGGATACAGCTGCACATCACCCCCACGTTCTCATCAGCACACATGAATGGGAGTGAGATAATGTTTAAGCAACTGACAAGCATATTAGAAAGTGTTAAAGACATTTATAAATGTTAGTTATAAGTCATCTTCAGGTTTATGACATCAGACAAGCACCATTTTTCATCACTTACATAAATATGTAAATATATTTTAAAAAATTAAATCTATAAGTTTGTAAAGTGTGTCTGAATGTTCATAAAATTTCACTTCCTTTCCCAAGCATTTATGGAACATCACTGCACTGTATCAGAGACTGTGCTGACAACAGCCATCTACCATGCTAAGGTAGACACAGCCCTGTTTTGGAGCCTTTTTTAACAAAGAAACTATTTTAAATGGCCAGCCAAAATAAGAAATGGATGACTAAGCACCATAATTCATGTCTGCTCCCAAACACTCTACTTAAGGAGTTGCTATGTGTAAAATAGACAGTTAGGATACACGTCATAAAATGTGAAGAATTTACAGAAAGCAGATGGAAGAGGCTGAAATGGCTCCTGGGCTCTCTGCAAAAAAAGGCTGGGCTCTGCTGAATGCAGAAATGCTTGCCAGGACTTTACAGCCACAGTGTGCAGAGCAGTCATATTAGAACAAGCACACAAAGAGTGCTATCAGCTGAGTGATATTTAAAATCTAACCCTCAGTCACTGTATCAACCCTAAAGGCTTAAGAAATGTTCAAAGAATTTTGGAAGCCTTTAGATCAAAATGTGCTCATCTGACTTTCTTGCTTAAGAAGCACTTCCCTCAACAGTCCTCTGAGATGGTGAATTTGCAAAACTCTAAACATAATCAAAGCCCTATTTTTTTATTTGGTTTGTAATTTTGCAGCATATCTACTTCAAGTTTGGCAGGGCCAAATAAGACAGATCGGTTTCACTGAAAATCAAATTAGGAAAGTGTCAAATTTGAGCCTTTTCTGTTAGAAAATTCCATTTGACATCATTTGGCAGAAATGGGAACTGTGATGGAAAAGAAATAGTTCCTTTTGCACTCTCCAGTAATTAGAGAGAGAACCATGTATTTTAGGCAACACTAACAACTAGGGCCTCAATTTCTACCTACCTCCTGCACATATGCTGGAAGGCTCTGCAGCCAGGATTTCTATACAGGATTTCTTCAGGATCTGAAAGACAGAGAGGAATGTAATGAAGCATCTCACACTTGCTTCTGTGAAAACACAAATGTGAAAGTGTAAGCGAGCGAGCACACTTGTTCTCACATCAGCACTGATGCAGCAGTGCACGTGGCCCTCCTGGCACACTCATCCCTCCTCAGCTTTTCCCTCACACCACCCACCCCGGCGCCACGGCTCTTCCACAGCAAGCTGCTGCTACAGGGGGAGGCCACGGGGGCCAACACTCTCCAGCATCTCAGCTTGCCTTTGCCCATGGTGGAAGTTACTAGGCAGACTACAGTCCCTAACAGCTCAGGTGTCCTTGTCTTCCTTTCACAAACACACCTCCCTCTCTAAAACTATTCTGGAGCCCAAAACTCCAAATAAAATGTCACCAGTTTAAGCTAAGCTGTTTATCTCTGTATTAAAATATCCTAGGAATATCTACATAGCCAACTCACAAGTCTCAGCACAGGGGTTCAGACTTCTCAAAGTCTGTAACCTGACCTAGGAGAGCACACCTGAGTGCATCCTCGAAGTTACACTGTGATTTCAAATCCAGATGTATGGGCTCTTGTTCTTTACTTAACCCAAACTTAAATTAAGCAGTATGTCTTTGTAGGAGCTGGCATCACCTTTGACAGTGTTCTACACGATGCTTCAGCACCAGGCTTGGCAGGCTGTTTGCAAGGCAGTGAGAAGCACGCTGGAGTTGGATGCTGTTTATTCCTGTACAGTGCTAAAATTGCTCAAGCTGTTCTTTGCGTGCAGGAGCCTTTCCACTGCTCTGAAGACCAACTCAAATTCTTCACTGCACACAGTCATGAAAATTGTGACAGTGTCTGCAAGCCCCATAGGCCCCTGCAAGAAGAGCAGGAGCAGCTCAGAGCTGTGGGTGTTCAGCACTGGGCTGAGCAGCCCCTAGACGAGGTAATATTGATCAAAATTTAGGTCAGCTCCAAGAGGCAAGTAAATGTCAGCCAAGCATCATGACTCAAATCCAACATGAAAATAATTTCCCCAACTTTAAATTGAAACATCTGTAAGGAAACAACAGCAACTCGTACAATAAATTCTCTACAAAAAAAAAAAGATAAACTAGTTTTTCTCCACAATCATGGCTCTTTGCCTCAAATACCTAATTGCATTAGGTACAGATAGAGCCATGATTTACATTTTAAAACTTCTAAACAAAAGTTTGAGTTACTCAGAAGCAGGGCCAGTAGAGACTGAAAGAGTACCAAAGGACTGAAGGAACCAGGACTGTCTGAGCTGCTGGCAGCCTGACAAGCGAGGAGAAAGAAGATTTGCAGGAAACAAGTTTATACAGGAACTGTCAAATGGAAAAAAAAAGAGAAAGTCAACAGTTGAGAACTGAACTGAAAAGCACTAGAAGAATTTGAAAGACAGAACAAGGAAAACACACAAAAAAAATTAAAGATGACGGTAAGAACAGTCTTCCAAAGTTATCTACCTGTAGCCATCCATCCATCCACCCATCCATCTCCTGTCTGTCCTCTGTTACCCACCCCTTCCTCATTCCAGGTTCTGCTTCTCTGAAGATACAGCATTTTTCTCCCAGAGTGGCTGCTGGGCCTGATGAGCACAACTAAGAGTCTTCCCAAGTATTTTTCCTCTCCACTGAAAAATGTCTACTTTAAGAAGAGAATCTTTTTACATTTTTCAGATTCCTCCTTAGGTTGTTCCCCTCTCACTCAACCTCTCCAAAAGTTTTAATAGATATATTTCTTCCCCCTTTTCCTTTCAGCAGTGAAGTGAAAAAGAAGTAGACAAACAAGTTGGAGAACAAATGCATGAAAAACACAGTCAATACTTTCATTTTTCAAAAAATAAAGCAAAGCCTCCCATGATTAAGTTTCAAATTCCTGACTTCTGTTCAGTCATTTGCAAACACTCATGCTGTAAGCCAGCTTGGATGGGGGAGTGGAATGGCAGGTGTCTCACTTAGATGATGCAGAGCTCCCTTGCAGTCCCCAGCCCAGTTACGTGACTAGGAAAGCTGGCCTTGATGGCTCTCTGCAGTGCCAACTGTAATATTTATTTTGATTTAGAAGAATCCTAAGTTTCCAATGCTCCAAGCACCCACCCTAGCTTAAGGTGAAAATCAGGCAGCAGTAACACTGCAAAAGAATTCCTTTATGTGTCTTCAACAACAACAACAAAACCCAAACCAAACAAAAAAAAAAAAATTCAAAAAGGACTTAAACATATTCATTGTAGAAGATTTCATCAGCTCTTCTGTTCTCTTATTCCCCAGGGACTGCACAGCATTGTGTGGGCTGTAGGTGCACTGGGTTCACTGCAGGCTGGCTCCCCAGGAGGGCACGATAACGTGCACGATGGTGATGGAATCCCAGCTGAGCCTGCACACCACATGGAGGAACTGGCTCCACATCCTCATGCTGCAGGAGAACTGCAAACAGGGCTGGGCTGTTTGGTAACTGACTGCAGGCCTCAAGGCAGCTTGCCCCAGCAACCATGCAGGAAAGTATTTGAAGCACGTGCTTACTCTTGGTGAGAAGCAACCCCCTGTCTTCAGCAGCACTCGCTCAGTGACCGAGCTGAGGCTCCCAGGTGGGTGTCCTGTGGAACTCTATGCTCCAGCCTCACACAGGCTCCTGGGAGGATCTCTTGTTACTATTTGTTGACATGTATATTACAGCAATGCATGCTGTATTTGTCACAGTTCTCTCTGCTGGGACAGAACCATGTGGAGCACTACCTGTGACTAATTTAGCTTTCTGCCAGCCAATGTGCTAGAGGCCAAGAGCCAGGAGGGGCTCTGCAGGTCACCTGGGCACTTGAGAAACAAAGGGAAGAAGGGGAGAGAAATTCTGCAGCTGCTGGAAGCTTTCCTCTGGTATTCTTGTCCACAAGCATACAGACAGATTACTTCATGGCAGCAGCTGCATATTTCTTACAATTTTTATTTTTTTTTTTCAAATTTGGAAACTCTAATTAACAAGCAGGATGGTGAAGTTTAATAGAAGGTTATTGCCTACTCAGTGCTGGTGTGAATGACCCACAGTCTGAGGCTACGTACTCAGCATCAAGCTCTATCATATTATTAAATAACAAAGTCTGTTGCCAATTACAGAGCAGTAATTTATTTATGAAGTGTTTCCTGGCCAGTAATACCTGCATGAGCTAAGTAAAATAAATATATTTAAGTCCTTTTTAAAGATGCATTTGGGGGAAGAAAGAAGTGTGATCATACACCACTAAAAGTAACAAGAAACACTATACAGCTGAGACTCCTGTGGCTGACTATCTCTTTGGCCTGTGTAGAAAGTCTGGGTCTGACAGGAGACAGACTCAGAATACCTGTGTGGAGCTCCCACCCTCAGTCTCTGGAGATCCTCACCCTCCTTCCAGGCTGCAGCAGCTTGCTGACCCCAGGCAGCGTCTGTGGACAGCTCAGGCTGCACCTCAGCAGTAAGGCAGACAGTGGGACTGGACATTTTGTGCACACTGGAGGTTTTGCACATACAGGATGTATCTTTCTAAGGAAGTAACTTTCTCTCACCTCTCCCCCCATTCGTGGAGTCTCAGCCCCTTTCCCTGCACCAGGGAACAGAGAGTTTATCTGTCAGCCAGTGAAGCTTGCACAGCTCGCTCAGGATGAGTGCATCAAAGCACCTGCATCTCTCTTGCTTTGTCTGTTAGATGCTGACATCAGGCTCTCACAAAAGTTACCGTGCTACACATATCCAGCACTGCAGCTTCCCCCAGAAAACCTTTGTCTAACGGAAGCATTTGGAGACAGTATAGTTCCAAGCTAAAATTTCTTGGGGTAAAGGAGAACACTGAACTGCCATATCCATTCTCAGAGCTGAGGCAAGACCTGAAAAATACTGAGGGCAGGTGGACACCATGGCAAGATGTTCAAAAGGGAGTACACAGAAAATAAAAGGGCAAATCATTTGTACAATTGATACAGATAGGAGCCAGTCCCACAAACTAGTTTATACTACTTCATTTCTTACACATCACAACTGCTTCATGAGGCTTCCTGCAGCTCACTCAGAGTCCTTTCTAAGGGACCCGTGATTACATCTCTAGTACCACTCTTGAACACATGGCAAGGGTCAGAGAGTATTCGTGTTCCACGAGACTGCTCTTTCAGTCAGTGTCTGTTGAAGGCTCAAAGCAAAGCAATGACAGGATCCTATCTTGACTTTCATGTTGCTTCATGGTCCGCTGCCTCCAGGACTCCTAACAAAGATGTACTGAGCAGTAGGTGAAGTTGAGCTTCAGGCTTTCCTTCTAAGAGTTGCTCTATTTGGACAGGGCTTTCCACAACCTGGTCTAGCAGGAGGTGTTCCTGCCATGGTAGGGGGGTTGGAATGAGGTGATCTTTAAGGTCGCTTCCAACCCAAATCATTCTATGATTCTATGATTTGCTTTTAATTGACAGGTTATGATCTGCAGAAATTTTTCACAGCAAAGGAAAATTTAATAAATTCATTCCCTCTGTTTCCCAGCTTGTATAAATCAGATATCTGTTTCTCTACCACATTTTCCCCTCCTAACAAAATCAAAATTCCCATTAAATGTGAGAAAAGCTGAAGTTTTAGAAGTTTTTTTTTCACATTGGGGGAGAAAAAGCAACTGATGTGCTATACAGAATGTTTCATTGAAACTCACAGGAGAGAAAGGATTGAAATCTACAGTGCACCAAAGACCTTCAGCTCCCACAGAGAACCATGTTTTAAAACATGACTTCAGCATGGGACTGTTTTCAGCCAATTTAAGCACAGCATCCAAAGCAGAGCCTGAATAGCTGGATGATGTTTAGCTGGAGACGGTTCTTCCCCGAAACTACTGAGCAGATCTTGCAGCTGCTGACCCAAACCTTGCTGGCTCCCACAGGAAAGGAAGGGCAGGTGCACCACAACATTTGCAGACCCACCACCCTGAATATCTTTGCTAAGCAGATAGAGAGGCCCAGCAGAGGCCAGCTTCAAGCTCCACCACTCCCAGCTCCCACCCTCTTTCTCATTCCAGAGGGAGGTCTAAGTCTACTGCCTCTGCACACACAGAGGGCTGAAAAGGACCCACACCCCAGGACAAGGGAAGCGTCGGGCCACCTCCGAAGCAACACAGGGCCAGCCCCACTGAATGACTGCAGATCAGAACAAACCCAGGTCTTCACATCTCTGTGGGGATTTCAAACACCGATCCCCCCAAGCTCACCATTTTATCCTTCACCCCCCTGTTATATCAACCAGCAGCTAGCAGCTGAAACAGTCCCCTCTGCACAGGGCTGAGCATCTTCTCTAGAACAACTCTTAGGACAGGAGTCTACAGATCCTTTGTTATTCTGCACAGTGACTAACGTCCTTCTTGCCATTCCTCATGGACACACCTCATTTCTACTCAACCTACTGCAATCACTCAAATGCAGGTGATCAGGTCACTGATTCATTACTGTACAGTGACACTTCCCTGTAATCCTCCTTTCTGTGGCTGGTAAATCTTGCACCAGTCAGCTGAAGCAGTTCCTTACTGGGTTCCTGAAGGCTGAAGTCTTCCCATTTTCTTCAGTGTAACTGGGAAGGGAGTCAGAACAGCTGCTGGAGTTCATCAAAAACAGCTGCACAGGGAATGCAGGGCTGGGGAGCAAACTAGGGTGGGTTTTTTTCCCTTGGTTTGTTGCTTTCTTAAATGACATGCAACACCTGATTGTCCAAGAGAATTGAGGCAGTAGCCCCACACTTGGAGAGTGCCAGGGAAACCAATAAGCAAGGGATTGTATTCCACCTCCATGTGAGAGCACTAGAGAAAACTGAGCCTGGGCTGAGGAAACAGTTTTTTTGGTACTACATGGTCAGAATATTGTGTACTACTGTAAACACAGAAACCTGAGACCCCCCTGGCAAACCCACCCTCCCTAGCTTCGAGTCGGATATTTCATCTGTTTTAGCACTGAAAAAGTCTATACCAAAATGAATAAAACATGTCATTAAAAAGATTACCCCTCCTTCCTTATAGCCACGGGAAGCAATCTGCTTAGAACAGGTATGGGATATGACTGGACAAAAGGAATAGAAATATACTGAAAGTTACCTGAAAAGCTACTGTTTCCTAGTGAACACATTTTACACTTACAATGCAAATGGCACCCACACCCTCTGACATATTGCATTTCCTACTCAGTCAGGGGAAGCATTGGTCTTTGGTGAGACAGTATGAGGCTGTCCAAGGTTTTAGAGCTAGAAAATAGGGATGCCTCATCCATATTTCCCACTAAGGACCATAGAGCCATTTGAATGACTTGTAGGCAAGCTATAAGAAAGGAATTTATCTCTGTGCCTCTCTCAGCTGAGCTGCTAGTGTCTGTCCCATCTGCTCAAGAAAAAGCCAGATCTGATATCCTGCATCCAGCCCCTAAAGGAAATGCCAGGAATGTATCAGTCTGAATCAGGAAACCTAGATCTGGAGGTGAAAAAAAAAAAAATAACCCACTTGTCAGGAGGCCAGATGCAGAAAGCAGAGTTTGGAGGATTTTGGCACACATTGCAGGATCCTGTCCCCCAGTCTAAAGAGGTGATGTTCTGGTTTGGGGTAGAACCGAACTGATTCTGTTCAGTGATTTTACTTTTCAGCTAAAGCTCTTCTAGCTAACTGCACTGTCTGAAGTTAGCAGCTTATCTTCACAGACAGTGTCTGCTTCTAGCAGTGGTCCCACTCCATGTTTAGAGTTACCACCAAGGATTGGTATGCAGACTAAGGTCACTGCTAAATCCTGTGTACCACACTGAGGGGGGGCAGAAAGTAAAAGCCATACCTGCAGGGAGCAGAGGACAGGACAGGTGACCCTAAGCTGACCAGTGAGGTATTCCATCCCATATCCCTCATATTCAGTATAAATCTCAAGGATCACAAGGGTTGAGCTCCTTCCCCTCTTTTGCTTCTTCTGCAATGGTTGGCATCTGAGGAGGACTCCATCCATTCTTCCTTTGATCCCGAGCCATATGTTCCTGAACTGAGCTCCAGAATCCAGCTCCTGTACCCAGTTGCTGTCTGCTGATGAGTCCAGCCTGGGACTTTTCCCCAGGGCCTGCTCCACAGCATTAGGGGTGATGGTGACATACTGCCATTGGGGGCAGTTGGGTTCAATACTGGTTTTGTATCTATTTGTATATATTCCATTTTTATTATTATTATTTTCACTAAAGCTCTTTTACTTTTCTAATTGATAAATGTCTCTACCTTATTCCCTTTCTCTTTCACTGTGAGGGGGAGAGTTGTTAACAGAGCATCTGTTACAGGTCTGGGGGCAGCCCTGACCCTAAACCGTGACAGGTGAGCAGTTCAGCACATCCCTCAGGACAGAAAGGATGCAAAACTAGCAGAGAGATGGAGGAGATCCAAGAGTGCCCTAATCCTTCATACAGAATGTGCTCCAACACAGCTCTGCTGTCCCTGTCTGTGGCAGCTCTCTTACAAAATGTCACCATGTGCCCAGTCCATTCAGTCAGCCACTTCCCATTCAAGGAGAGAGACATACAAAGATAATATTTGGGCTCAGATCTTCCTGTATTGTGTCCTATTGATGAACTCTACCCTGAAGTAGCAATACTAGTACAAACAAAGGCCAGTTTCTTTGGACTAAACATTTAAGTGATTTATTAGTGGTCAGCAGGTCCTTGTGAACGCAGGAAAACTAAACCTTCAACTGTGCAAGCAAACACAAACGAACATGCACACGTGCAAACACACAATTAAAAATACTTACAGAGTCTATGATCCCCTGCAGGGCTTCAAAACCATCATTCACTGGAAAGACATGATCTTTGCTGTCGGCGATTCTAGCCAGCTGACAGAGCGGTAAAGGGAAACAGAACAGAAATGCAAAGAATGAGATGGATTAGCCAGCAGGCAGCAAATTAAGTCTTCTCCAGACTCAATCAGAAAAGGCTTCCCTTAACTATGAAGACAAGACAGAATGTGGCTTTCACCAGTGCCCAGGCCTTAATGATCTTTATATTGCAACTACTGTGTCCCACATGGTTGTAAATCACCCAGCACAGTGACTCCACAACCAAAATAGGCCACAGCACCAACGTGACAGGCCACTAATGAAGGAAAACACTTCAGCACATACATCATTTAAACCAGGGAACTGATCAAAATGGTTCAGTATTGTCACATATAGAGAAGACTAATGCAAATTTTACGCCATCTGGAGATACAGCCCTGATTCACCTTTCCTGTCAGGGCAGGGATTTGACTGTTTGTCCTAGGCTCAACCATTAGAGAGCCAACAAAAAGAAAGCAGGGAGCAGTAACAGGATAAATTTTCCAAGGTGTGGGGGGAAGGGAGCAAAAAAAGCATTTGGAAGCCTACATGATGAGGAATATGGCCGTTCATGAGGGGGTGGTACGGTAAGGGGAACCAGGGCATCACCCATAAAAGGCTACACACAGCTTCACTTGTCACTAGCATGCTAAGGGTTAAGGCAAAAATATAATCCCAGTTCAGAAGTAATGAGTTCTCCATGCATCTGCTGGAGCAGAATCAAGTTTTAGTGCTGCAAGGCCAACGTTTGTTATAGTAATTCTCTCCCATGGCAGAGGCAGCACCAGCCCAGCAGGCCTCTGGCGTTTCCTGCAGCCTTCCAAATCCGAGGCAGCAGACTAGCCACACATTCCTCCCTAAACCCCATGGGCTCCACCTTCCCAGCTCCAGTCACTCAGAACTCCCACTTCTCAAGCAAAACACCAAACTGCCAACCTCCTGGTTTGCATCCAGAGAAACGCTCCAGGCAACCTTCTCCTGCCTGCTCTGAGAAGGGGAGACAAGCAGCTTACTGCTTGTTGGCCAAGATACAGCATCTTCTGCAAACCAGCATGTTTACAGTTTCCTCTACTCATTCCTCATAGTCTTCCTCCTAGTGCACACTGGGACTTCAGGCACAGTCATCTAATTCCAGACAATTTCTTCAGCACCTAAAGGACTTCAAGTAGCAGCTGTCTTCGAGGGCTGATACTTCAGCCCTAGTCTCTTTGCCATTTCTATTCCTTCCTTGCTTTTTGTATGACTTACTCTGGGTTACACTAGTCTCTGGTTTTGATTCAAAGGAGGTTGTTCTAAACCAAGATTATTTTGACTCTTTTTTGAATTGGTGTTTGAAGCTTTGTTAGAAAGCTCTAGTCAATAACTATGTCAGTGCACCACTTAAGGGCTGTATCAGTGTTTCACTCGTGTTAGAGAAAAAAAGGGGCTTAAATCCAACACCCAGACCAAGACACTTCAGGCAGTCACTTGAGACTATCAGTCAGTCAGCTGAAGGAGAGGAAGATCACTTGAGAAGTCTTGAGAAAGTGGTTCAGGACTGTGTGCATGTGTTCATTGTGACCCTTGCCAAGTCCCCGTGTAGACAGAGGTGCCTCACTCACCTGGGTCTCATTGAAGTCTTTCACACCAACACAATAGACTGTTGCTCCCAGGTCCCGTGACCGATTAGCCTGCAAGGAGGAAAGGCAGGATGGCATGAATGCAAACGTGATGGGATGCAGGTTTCTGAGCAGTCTTAATAATAAATTTAGTCTTTATCTGAAAACAAGCAATGGGGGGCTTGTCAGATAAGAGCTTTAAAAGTTTGCCTCCCTGATTCTGCAGAAACAGGTTTTATCTGCTACTAGAGCAGCTGTTGTTGGTTTAGTAAAGCAAAACCCAAGGTATTTAGTGTGTTCTGAAAGCCTAATTAGCTCACCTTCCTAGCTACTCCAACTTCCTAAAATTTGTTTGTCCAACAGATGTAAGACAGACTAAAACCACTTTCTTTTCATCATTCAGGACCCATCCTAGTATAATAGTAACTTAAAACATTTTTGTATTTTCTAATTTCAGACACATGTGCTTGGACTCACAACACACACAGGTGAGGAGACTTTTCATTCCAACTGCTACAAAACTCTAGCCCTCCCATTGGTTATCCAGCATCTCAAACTAATAAAAGGAGAACATCCACAGGTTTGATTTTTCCAGGGTATTTCACTGACATGCAGATGAAGTTGCATGTATTATTCAAAAAGAAACTGTTCTAAATGCTCTTGCCTATCTAAGTGTGAATTAAGTCATTGAATTGTATTTCATTAGAACAGGAACTCCTAATAAAAAATCCATTCCCAGAAAACATGGTAGCAAGTCAGATTAGATCAGAAAAATGTGGTAGTTCAAAATTGTTCAATAGCAAAAAGTTTCATAACAAAAGCATCAGTCTAGTTTTACACTGAGAATCTCAAGCTCAAACAACTGACAGAGTAAGAGCTGAGTTCAGGATCTCTGTTCTACCAGCTCACTAATTTTTCCTCCCCAAACCTAAACAAATATAACACTTTCAGACCTCTCAACTTGTTCATTCACCTCTATCAACAAACTTGTTTTTCTTGAAAATGTTTGATTTCAGAAAGGAAGAAAAAGAAATTAACAATAAGGAGGGGAGCTCTAGACTCATTATATTTGCTTGTGCTCTAGCAATGTTGCTTTTCTTCTACAAAATCATTCTTTTTGTTGTTATTTGATTTAAAGCTGCACTTTGGACAGATTGAAAGGAAAAATTCCATCTGTAGCACATTCATGTAACAATACCATCTTCCAAGCTTAAGTCGTCTTAATTTGTTTGACTGACAAGTGAAAATTGGTTCATCTCTCTGGAGATGACTGTCAAAAGGACATCAGTAGGAACACTATGCAGCAAAGTTTTCAAGTGCTCAACCTACTGTTTACCTAACATTTTGCATAATGTGGTGATTTAATGGGGGTGTTCAGAATACATGCTTGAGTCTTGGAAACATTTGTGGAAATTTGGGATTTGATCATCTGAAAGGCTTTCTGATGTGACAGAAGATTATAAGACAGTCATCTCCTTCTGAGGTCTTTACTTCTGTGAAAGAAGAAAATCAAAGTGATAAGATTCAAGGATTTCCCAGAATAATCCAGTAAATACTGAAACTTTTCAGCTGTGAACTATTCCCTCCTCTGAGTTCTTTTTTTAACAGGAAGTTGAAGCCTTCCTCCCTTCCCATGAACAGTCTCAGTTTTGATGAGTCAGAAGCATTGCTGCCATTAATGTTTATCTTTAAGATTCATGTCTAGAGAGCACCAAAGGGAAGTTTTGTTACCAGGGATAAAGGTTTTCCCTATCTTTTGCCTTCCAAGCAGCTAGCCAAGACATTTCACTTTCTCCCTGGATAAATATGTATGAGACACTTACCTCCCTCTCAGAGTAGAAAAAGAGGTCTTCATGGAGTTCTCCATCTGTCAATGCAATGATGACACTTGCAGTTCTGTAACCTAAACATACAAATTTCTTTAGTCCTTTGGTTTTGAGTTGTGTTTGTTAAACTAGCCTAGAAAACATCCTGCCAGTGACCTGTTAGCACACTTAAAGGGCCAGAAGCAGTGGATGTTAAGCCCATGTCCTTACCTCCCCCCAGCCAGCCAGTTTTTAGAAGACATGAATTTCCACACATTTTTCCCACTCAGGCACCTGCCTTCAATACCAGTTTTGTAACTGAAAGTGCTCTGCATGCACTTCTTGCACAGACATTGTTATGGAAAGATAAAGGCTAAATATATCAAGGCGTGTGAATTATCAATCTTTATATTTCTTCAACCATCTAGGGCATTTTCCTGTCGTTACAGGTAGCTGTGCCTTTAACAAGCTGTTCTGAAGAGGCAAAAGTCCAATCAGGCAGCTTCTTCAATTACTGCACAGCAGAGATCTGATACCTAATTTTATAAGTGCCACTTATAAATCCAATCCCCAATTTAAAATGATGTCAACAAGGAAGTCAAGTGCTTGACAAACAATAAGCAACATGCAGGGTCACTCATGTTGCAGATGCCTAACTCAAGTGTCTTTCTGTAGGAAATGGAGAACAGCAAGCACCCCTTGTACAAACCCAGGGACCCAAATGACCTTCAGAGGTGCCCTTCTGCCTCCATTGACTGCTGCAGGAGCCTTTGGACCTATTGCAGGTGGTATAAACCCTCCTTCCAGTGGAGCAAGGATAAACACAGAGAACTAATACAGACAAAACACACAGGCTGATATTCAGACTTGAGGACCTAGTTGTCCACTGCTTCTTCACATGGTGGCAAACTGCTTATATGTAATATGTCTATCAGCATGTAAAAACACAATCCATCCCAAATTGAATTGTTCTAGCTATCTGTTCCATTCTGCTGTAGTCATATTTTACAGGTGGGTCCCAAAGCTATGTGGATTTGGCCATTACTTCATTTTACTCCTGGGTGGCCCTGCCAACCTGCTAGGACTGGGCTTTGTATAGCTGGCTGCCTGTCTTTTGGTTTCCAAGAAGCAATGTTTAAATTTCTACTTCAGGCTTTGTAGTACACAAGTTTTTACATTAATTACAAGAAAGGAAAGGACAAACATTTTTGCAACTCTCTGCACTTACTAATGGATTTAATAACTGCTTATTGAAAAAAAACCACCTTTTACCTAACAGCATCTCCACATACATATTTCAGAAGAAAGGAGAAGTGGTCACCCGAGTCCTCAAGCAAAAAGAACAAAATGAGGTACCAGATAGTTTTGGTAAGAGTAGGCACCTTCAGACATCCTGGCTTCTCACTTTTGGCCTGAAACACATTCATTCCAGCTCTGTATCCTTCAAGTTCCACCTGTTCTTGTTCCTTTTCAGGAATAACTACTCTGAATAGCACTGCATTCCTGTAAAGGTAGGAACCACCCCTCCCCACCGCCCAACCCCGCCTGTTCCAGATGTGAAGTTTTATTTCAAATCTATTAAAATTATCAGTCAAAAAGAAAGATAAAAAAAAAAACCAGAAACATTCAATGGATCAAGAAAGTCTCTCACCGTGAACATTTTCATAGTAAATCTGTTCACTTGCCTGAAATTAAATCAGAAGATTATTAGCAATAAATGAATTATACTTTGTGGGCATCTACACAAGCACCAGAAAGAAAGATAAGATGACAGTGAGGATGTCAGGTTTGTAGTCTGCACATAAACTCTGCTTTCAGAGATACCTGCTTCATACAACCTGTTTCTTGCCTCTGGTTTTGGCTGCATTACTTCAAGGTCCAATCTAAAGCATAACTGAGACAAACCAACCCTAAGGCTGTTGGCCAACAATAATGTAGCCCCTCACAATTCTGCTATCTGCAGATCACCTTCACCTTCCTCCTTGAGAAACATCCCAGGTCCATTGCTAAATATTCTCCCACACCTCTAGATCAACTACTCTAATTGCAAACAAACCAGCTGCAGAGAGATGTTCTTGTGCTTTTGTCTCTATGCACAAGTGTATTCTGCAAGGTAGAAGGGCAAACACTTCAGTATGCACCAAATTTAAAAGTAGGCCACCCTGAACGTATCTGGCTTATGAATTTAATTTCTAATCTTAAATTTAGTTTTGTTGACTTCTCATGCAAAGTTTCTGAAGTCACCAAACTCTGGGATTTGGTTCTAGACTCCTAATCAAGAGCTAGCATCTCTGTCGGGTCACCTGAATGTCTGCCATGTGTTCACATGCATTTTCAATGGGCAGACAGTTCCACAGTCCTCTAAATGTATGTGCAGTGCAGAAGTGGGAAGGGAATCAGGAGTTCAGGCTTGGAGAAACTCCTGAGCTTGTAAAATATACATAAGGAGAAGACCAGAGCAGTCAGTAACTTCTGTGCTGCATTGTTTGTCCAGCAGTGAGAACAGGGCAGAGTCATGGCCTCAGTCAGCCCTCACTCAACTCCAACAAACCACTACAGCACCCATGCAGAACTCTAAACAGCTTTCTACCCTGCATAAACATGGTTCCAAGTGAGATTGCAATGTCAAACCCTTCTGCTTTGTCCCAAGCTGAAAAGGCAGCTCCCCCCCCTAAAAGGTGAAGGCAAAAAGAAGGGTAAGTAGGAGGATTTGCAGCTCCCTTGTACCAGCTCCCACAGAGTGTGCACACTTCAGTGTACCCATTCCATTAAAGGGAAATAGCCTCACTTACCTACTAGAGAATTGCTAAACAGATTAGTTTGTTTAATCTTTCCTGAGGAGCACCCAGACACAGGTTAGAGGTACATGCAGCTAGTTACCCTTTCAAATCCTTCGTGCATGTATGTGTCACCTCCTGGAAGGACTTTCTGCAGCTCTTCCAGACCCTGGCGTATCTGCTCCCTGAAATGAATGCAGATGCATTGTTAGATCCAAGGTCAAGTTTATTTGGAGCTGATATCCAGGTGAAGACATGCATAGCTGAACCAGATACAGAGAGGGGAAAAGGAGAGTTAACCCAATGTTTATGTAGGCTAAGGTGATGTCTGGGTAGATGCCTTTGAAATGCTGGGGTTTGAACCCCAAGCCCCTGAATTAAGGTTGACATAGGGGTGATTCCCACAGCCCTTCATCCAGAGGGTGAGTTTGCCTTAGAGCTTCCCCCCAGGGTGCGGCCGGCCCTGCAGGGAGAGCCAGAAGGGAAATGAGCCCCAGGGGTCCCGCAGGGAGCTGACAAAGGTCAGGGGTCTGCTTGGGGATAAAAGCCAGGACCACTGGCAGGGAGTCAGGAGTGTCTGTCTGTGGAGTGCACTCCCCAGAGCTGCCTGGTTCAGG
>NW_008608940.1:48017-65625 GCF_000691845.1 Merops nubicus
CTGTGGTCACCCTCGGGTCACTGTTTGTACCCCCTGTTGTGGGCCGGGTCATGTCGTTTGTGGGGTCGTTGGGGGTGGTGTCGATCATGTCTGAGCTTGTTGACTTGTTTGTACCCCCGGCGGTCATTCACATAGTAACATTTCTGTCTACAATACAGTCTGCATATTGGTTCATCTCTCTGCTGGTGTTATCCTTTGTGTTGGGCCTGGTCATTGGCAAAACAGCCTTTCTAAGGGAGTGGAAATAGAGCAGATGTGTCCCAGTGTTCCTGTGGCTTGGGCAAAGCATCACAAAAGCAGCATCTCCTAGGTCAATGTCCATACAGTCCTTCCCAAATAAATATTCCCTCTGTAGCAGGTGCAACTCCCCCTCCCCCAACAGACAAAAAAACCCCAGGGCTGACAGAGCAGTTCTGTTAAACTACATCTGCTCACTGGTGTCTGAGTGGCTGGACCCTACCCAGGGGGTA
The DNA here is from genome assembly GCF_000691845.1 of Merops nubicus. Taxonomy (NCBI): domain Eukaryota; kingdom Metazoa; phylum Chordata; class Aves; order Coraciiformes; family Meropidae; genus Merops; species Merops nubicus. Next base: position 48,488 of record NW_008608940.1, read on the forward strand.
TATGACCAGGGTATAAATGGGGCAATGCCTAAGAACCTGTTGAGCTGGCTCTTCTCAGAGTTGTGGTCTTGGCAGTTGGACCCTCCCCTTGGACACAGTCCAAGGATACTTCCATGGCTCAAACCTCTGTGGGCTGTGTGAGCCTCACCCCTGCTTTGAGCAAGTGATATCCTGGGCACTCTTGTGTGGGAGGTTTCCTCTTTAAGTGTGATTGTATGTCCACTTGGGTTCATCTTTCCTTAAATGAGTTGTGTAGTAGTTAACTTCCCAACAGACAGCCAAACTTGTTTTGTCAGAAGGAGTGCTGGGCAACTTTGGTTGCAATACACCCCGTTTTGTGCTAGTGGCTGCTGTCTTGTTTTGTGTGTGCCTCCATGACACACTGGTCAAACTTCTGAGGCAAAGCAGAGCAGCTGCCTTGCACCTGGCTCACTTTCCTCATTTATGCTGTCTGATCTGGTTATACAAATGTAATCAAACAGCCACAAAAAAGGACAAAATCTCAAACCACCCTGGCAACTCCAGTTTATTTGGACATTACACCTTCAGTCCTTGTTCAAACTGACTTGAAGATTAAAGCCCTTCCTGATAGCTCATTATGATTCAGGCTATTTATTTCTATTTTTTTCAGAAATCCCAGGTGCAGTCACAGATCAGCTGAGTTGCACAGACCAAACTCTGGAAGCCAAGTACAGGCTAGAAGTCTTTAATACCAAGGCAGAAGCCCACAGTGTGTGAGGTTTATCTCTGACCAAACTCCACAATCTTCATGGGAAACAGATTAAGTCACTGCATGCAGGACCACACTGACACTGCATTATCAAACATGATCAGCTGTGGCATAAATGGGGTGGGCACCCTTTTATTGTTTCACTGAGCTGCACAGACCAAACTCTGGAAGCTTTAATACCAAGGCAGAAGCCCACAGTGTGTGAGGTTTATCTCTGACCAAACTCCACAATCTTCATGGGAAACAGATTAAGTCACTGCATGCAGGACCACACTGACACTGCATTATCAAACATTCAGAGAACTCACTCCATGCCTGCAGTTTCCCAGACGAGTTAGAGACTGAGCTGTCTATCATAGGTGGGCTACAGACAGATATTGCCTCCATTCAGCTACCCTTGCACACACCAAGACAAGGCTGAATATAAAATCAAGAGCATTTCCTGTCATCAGAACTATTTTTCAAATGTGAACACTGATATTTTAAAATAGACAGCAAAGGTGTTTAAAATATGTCAGTTCAGTCCCATTAGAGGCACAGTGTTTTCAAAAAGGATGCTAAGCACCCTCAGTCTTCACATTCAGATGCTGATACACCCCAGGGAGGCATGGGCAAGGTGAAAAAGGTTTTGCCACTATTCCATTAAGTGATGCCAGTGTTAACTATAGCACCAGCATGAAACCCACAACCTTTTTGTCAGTCCTCCAGTAAGGATGAGCAGCTCTCCAGGCAGCTGGCTTTTAGTCTAATGCCATATCAATATCCTGTTCCCAGTCAACATGAAAACGTTGAAAATTAAATAGATTTCCACTTGAGTCTCATACTTAGAGCTTTAACAGACTTGAGATTTTTTCAATGGGGTGTGCTCACAGGGTGTGAGACAAAAAAAGGCAGGGAACAGGTTTTCCCCTGGCACCCAGTTAGGTATGGCTAATTCTCTTTCTACTTCTTGTAGCAGTAAGCAGCAAGAGGTGCTTATGCTGGCAGGGTTTAATGGCATTTTTCAAGGCTGGTATGTGGAACACTCCTCAGGAAAGTGGCTGGTTTCCTATTCACTGCTCTATAGTAGCTGCTCTGGTATGCAATTTCATAGACATTCAATATGTAAAACACATGCTGACTTACACTGCCTTCACATGTGTTACATATATTTTTGTTCCACGTGGCAATGAAGTTAGCAGAGGAAGCAAGAGCAGTAAAAGGACCTCATCCAGCTCTCCTTGAAGTCAGAGTGAGAAAAAAGAAAAAATCTATGCCATAGATTTTACTGGTACTAACTTGGGGATCTACAGGGGGATGACAGGAACATGGTTCAGAAACGTGGCAATCAAATTGTCATTGCCAAAAACTTTACTCCCTTTCAATCCATAGTAAACACTGTCTATAGCACAGACATGAAGGGTCAGACCTCCTAAGAAATTGTGTTCACCTCTACCTCACAAGTACGTTTACCACCTTTGGCTTGCAAGTTTATTTTTATGGGAAGGGAGTTTCACCTATTTGTTTGCAGAAGAAACTCCCTGAGGATGTTTCAAAGGCAATAAGGCTCTTGTTCTCTGACAAAAGCCTGAAAATCTGTGGAAGGCAGACTCCCTCAATGGAAGCAGTCTGAGTTGAAGTCCTAATTGCTGACAGAAAGACATTTAGAACTTAAAATTAAGAAGACAACCTCTGCCTTAAGAGGCATTAATGCATTCTAGCAGAATGAATGTCATATGTGAAAATGGGCAGGTGATTCAAACAATTAAACTGAGACATATAAATTGAGATGGATGAAGGTGTCACAACATTGCTCACAGTGGACTGGAAATCACTGAGGAAGGAAGGCAAAGGAAGGTGCAAGGAAGGCAAAGGAAGGTGCAAGGAAGGCAAAGGAAGCTACAAGGACTCAAAAGTTGCTGTACACCTTTAAATTTCTTACCTGTCTTCTGTCAACCTCATTAGGATTGACCCTCTAGTTGAAAAAACGATGAAGGACATCCTCAGCTGGGGGCTGGATGGGGGAGAAAGAAAGTAAATTATTTTGGTGGTCCAGCATGAAGTTACTGTATGCATAACACCAAGCATGCAGGGCACTCTACTGTCTGGATTACAACTCTACAGGGTGAAAGACAGAACTGAGCAGCAAAATGTGGTTTGTCCTCAGCCTTCCTAGTCAAGGCAAACTATTGAGAAATCCTAAAAGATGTAGATAGCACTTGCATCATGACCTTAGGATTTCTGAGGAAGAAAGGCTTAAATGCATCCTGGTATCACCACAGAGGTGAAGGAAGGTTAATTATGTTTGTCATAGCATATTCCACCCACTGGCCTGGGGGATTTTTTCATCCAGTCTCAAGGCATCCAGTGCCTGTAAGCTGCAGCCTCAGGCCTCTCCCTGCAGACCCAAGCTTCTGTACCACAGGCAGTACCCAGCAGTCTCAAACAAGAGGATTCCTTCCCCACAAAAATACAATGTGGTCCATGGAAGTCAGGCAGTAAAAAAAGGAACAGTTAGCTTACCTACTCCTATTTCCTTCATGACAAAAAGCTAGAGAAAAGCAGTCAGTGGGATGAGCTGAGAAAAGCATCAAGAAGAAACTCTCTGCCCTGGGGCACTGGCACCTGCAGGCAGTACTGGAGTGCAGCTGAGAGAGGGTCTCCAGCTCCTGGCAAACACACCCCTCCTCCTCATCTGGTGCTCTGCAAAGCAGCACTTCTTACCTTATGAACTTGTGGGCCAAGTGTTCCACAAAATGATATATTTCATTCCAGTGGTGCAGGACACTTCCTGATCTAGGGAAGCAATTATTACAGGAGATATTAGTTTAATTGCTGTGATTGCAGTTTTCCCAGCCTAACGTTTTGCTGTACGTTGCTCAGCTAGTAATGCTTTTTTGTGCAACACTCACTGTCCATATTCCTCCTTTGAAGATATATTAAACTGTAATTGACATTTCCTACTTAACTTTGAAAAACAAGTTTACACTCCAGGCAAGTGTTTGAGGCTACACTTGGCAATAACATATGGCAGCTACACCAGACCTTTAGCACAGCCTTAAGCAAATAAACCCTGCGTGAAGACCTGTCCCTCTGCAGAGTATCTGAGATTAATTCCACCAGCTCACTTGCCACACCATTATGCAGAGCTTTTAGCTTGAGTGTATTTTGAGAATAAAGTGCAGTTGGAGGAATAGATTATTAAACTTTAGCAATTCCACTGTGCTGGAGACTACAAAAAGTAAAACACCTTAAATCCACATCTTGACTGTTCTGGTTATTTCTTTCACACCTCAGTTAAAGGCAAAACCCCCTAATTTTGCTCTCAGGGAAACAAACCATGGACTACAATGGGATTGGATTTTTCTTCTTTATGTTGTAAGAACTGGGAAAAAAATCAGGTTAATCAGAATCTTTCAGTGCTAAATACCCTTCTGGCATAAACACTTCTATGAATGCAGAAATATTAATATTGGAAAAAAAATCCTTCCTAGAGCTGGAAAATAAATATGTCATCACTAACTTAATTAATTGAAAACAATTAAACATATTTACAGGGGAAAAAGCCATTCTGGCTTTAATACAAATGTCATTGGTCTGCAGCCTGAGGGAAGATGAACATTTGAGATGTTTTTTCTCTTCACAGGAAGCAAAGGCATCTGACCTGACTGTTCTACCTTAGATCTGAGAGCACAAAAGATATGAACAGCCACGAAGAGACTCACCCAGGTACTGTATACCTGGTGCAGCCAAGCCCAGCCTGGCTGCAAGCAGCATGACTTCACTTCCCAGCAGCACAGCAAGCATGCAGAACCACACTGTGCAGGGCACACGAGAGCCCTTCCCTATCCCCCCACATCTGGCTTTCATTTACAGCCATTTGGTAAAAACCTTGGCCTCACTCCCTCCCTCCGTGATAGCTTTTCTTTCTGTGTGTGACCCAAATTTGTCCAAGGACAACCTTGGATGACATGCAGTGAGAGCCCTTGCACAGGCAGGAGAGCATATGGTCCATCTGGGAAAACAGCAAATGCTCTGGCTCTCATTGCACAAAGGACCTGATACCAAATGCACCCCTTAAAAGATATCCTTCCAGGCACCCCCCTTTTGTCCATGAGTGTAAGGGACAGATTGCAGAGGAGACATAATCATACACAGACACTAATAGCACTAGATCACTTCTTGGTTCTCCTTTCATCAGACCAGGGTTTGAAATCATTACTATTCTCCATGGAAATGTGTGTCAGAGGAGACCAAGGAAACGCCAACACCAAGGGTCTTGATAAACTACCTAAACCACACAGACAGTGGGAAAATCGCTGCCTTGTAACAGATGAAGGGTCGTGTACATCAGGACTTGCTTTCAAACAAGAAATTTAACCCTCACTGCATCCAGACTGCAAACTCTTAGAGCACAGACACACAAAGCTCAGTCCCAGGTGCAACTGGAATAACTCTGAGACCTGGAATATGAAAGGCACTGCAGTCTCATCAATGCCAAATAGCCCAAATAATTTCCAAGAATCAGTCTGGAAAATAAGTATTTGTCTTCTTTATATGGTGAGGCATAAAAGAAACACTCGACTTTATAGCAGTGGTGATATCAGTCCCCAGAAGACATGAAGACAAGGCTTTGTTAACTGTAAACCAATTAATACCTCCTACAGAGAAAAGTATGTTGCTTTAAACAATATATCCACCTCTCAGAAGAAGAACAGTTCATTGAAGTTTCTCATGTCTTCTGAACCATCTGGTAGCACAATGTGAATCTAGGACCCTTCCAAAAGCACACCCTAATCAACCCTCCCCAGCCACTTTATGTTAAGGGAAGAATTTGCTCTCAGCCTCTGCCAATGCAGCAGCTCTAGCTAGCCCCCACTTGCAACAGGACACTGTCCTAGAAGCTGCATTGGCCTGTAAAAGTGTGGTTATTTCTTCTCCTCTAAACAAAAGTTGTCCGCCACTTAAAATTACTATTGCAGCAGGGCAGCTGGAAATGAGATCTCGGTATCTAGGTCATCACATAAACTCCTGCAATTTGCCACAGCTCTGAGAAGTCGTGCATTGTTTGAAAACAGCCTTTACCAGAACAAACCCAGTAGCTCAGTCCAACAACGTGCCAGTCAGTAAGTCAATGGTGCATCCTGTTTTCAGAGTTTGCCTTTGCAGCTGTTGCTCCACTGGTCTTAAATCACTTGGGCAGTTTTTTCAGGTAAGCAGTGTTTATAATTCTTCACACCAGTGTGGGTTCAGCTCCTGCTGTACCTCCTCCCCTTCATCACCCTCACTCTATTCTCTTGCCAACAGTCCCATCTTTACGCCCTTTAGAAAAAAAACCTTCAGGCATCTGCAGTTCCCACACAACAAAAAGAACAACCTGGTATTCAAGTGCAGCAGAATGTTAAACACTTACTTTAAGGAAACTCCTTTCCATTGCTATAATCATAAAACCAAACCCACTCTGCTCCCCAAAAGGAGGACAGTTCCTGCTTTCAGTTCCAAAGGCACTGATGTGGGGCAACTGGAATAGTCTGCAATCCATTTATTTTTCATCTGTACCAGAGCAAGCTATAAAAGGGTGCTGAAATGCTCACGCTTTTGCTGACCACACATTGTTCCTTCTAGGGCATCAAGTTTCCATCTGCAGCTCAACAGCTTGCTGTTGATTTCTCCATCTAGTCAAGCCCAGGTGTCAGTGTCTACCAATGCCCAGGTCTGCATTAGAAAAAAGTATTCCTCTAATACATAAAATACGCCTTCTGAAACACACTTCAGGCTTCTCACAGCCTTCACTTGGCATAAACTGGGCAAACCAAATAAAACTAAACATTTTGCAGTCAACAAAAATTTTCCAAAGACAGCATAAGCTTAGAGAGTTCACCACTACAGCTTTCAGCTGTGTTGTTTGGAAGCCCTGCAGTAAAAGACACTTGTCACTTGTAAAGCCTCTCATAAGGCAAGCCAAGAACTCTTGAGGAGGACAAGTATTTCCAAAGCCTAACTGTAAGAAAATAAAAAACAAATTTAAAATTGTTATCGCTTCATATTCCCAAAGAGAAACAAGATGATCAGTGAGTCAACACTTTGCAGCTGAAAAGGCTGAAGCTATGGACTTGAAATTTAAGAAGAAACTCATCCTGAGGATGCCAAATTCTCTTGCTGGAGAAAAGCCCAATAAATGGAAATGACGACTAAGTAAACAATTATCCCTTTTACAAGAGAATGATACATTCTGTGGTCAACTGTGCTGGCATTTTGTACATCTGAACTAAATGCAAGGATGAGGGAGACACTCCACATGGCCCTGTGGTTCCAGACCTGGAGAGCCACACTCTGGCTAAACCCTGCAGCCCTCCTGCAGCTGCTCTTCTCCTACTCTCTGTGACTAGATGCACCATAACTCAAAGCTGCAGCAACTCAAACCTCCTTACAGTTTGTCTTTCTTGCACTTTTTAGACTCCTCATTTCTATTTCTGCCATTGCACCTGCTCAGAATACCCATGGTTTTATTTAATTCATAAGCTAGAAGAAAACAGAATCAAGACCACAAACTCTTATACAAAGACTTCACCCCAGTTATGTGCACTTACAGCTGATGGAAGCACTTGAAGACATCTGATTCAGAGACTGATGTTGATCCAAATTCTCCTTAAACTTCCAGTTTTGGACTAACATCAAGAAGTCTCAGTAGTTGTCAGAGGAAGGATTGACTCAAGAAGTTTTGCAGCATCTTTTTATTGAGGTCTTTAAAAAGAACACAAATGAGCCGAAAAGGGTCCTTTGTCTTTCAAAATACTTCAGGAGGGGTTTTGAGAACACTACCTAACAAAAAGTTGTTAGAGGTGATGCAGTTCTGTGAGGAAACACTCTGTCTTCTGCCACACTTCACATGAGAGCTCACTAGAGACACTGTCAAACATTTGAGGTTAAAGGGTCTAGAAAGGTCCAGTTCAGAGCAGGATAAACCTCTAAGCCAAATCACTCTCCAAGAATATTTTTTCTTCTCCTGCTTGGCAGGGGATACATAAAAAACCCCCAAATAATACACATGTAGCCATGGACAGAATTTCTGTCAAGGAGCAGATAGATTGCAGAGTTGTGCACACAATCCTGGATGTAAGGTAGCTCCCATCCACTGAACAGTCAACCACAGTCAGCTGAAGAGTTAACCTTACCTTCACCACTGGTAAAAACATCCACACATGTCTTGGCTGGCATGGATTTCACATACTAACTCAGCTCCTTGCTTTTGCATGCCTACAGCAGACTTAGGAGTTAATTATGTTCCTTCAGGCAACAAGGAAAAAGACACAAGAATGCACAAATTTCTCCACCCTGCCTTGGTCAACATCCCTCAAGCCTCAGCCTAAAAGATAAACTACGTCTCCATACCTTTGCAACCCCCTTCCATCTGAACAAACAGCACACACTGCTCCTTGATTCCAGAAAAACAATCAAGGAATCACTAAGTCAACAAAGATCAGAGATGATTTTGAAACTGTTTCTGCAGACAATAAGTTTTACCAGTACCTACTCCAGGCTTGTATTGCTTCAGCTTAGCGCAGCTAGAATACTGTTCAGCTCTGTAAGGGTCCTGTGGTCAGCTCACATTTCCCCTGGGAGGAGTCACTGCTGCCAGAAGTGGCTCATGTAGGTCGGTCTGCCTGCCTGGTGATGCAGAGTGTCTGTCTGCATTCCATCCCACCATGGCCCCTATGTTCTTCCACACTCCTGAGTGTAAACCTGGACTTAGTCCTGCTTAAGCCATGGCAACTACAGCTACTAAAGCTAAATTCAAAGAAACAACTCTTGGCCTCTCTAGAGCAGGAATTTCAGTTTCATACAACCAGTTAAAAATAGATCAGCTGTCTGGCTAAATAACAAAGGGATCACAGGAAACAGCTTGGATTACTTCCTTTATTTTGCCAAGGATCTGCTAGAGCCAGGTTTTCTTTCACACATGTACAGCTCCTCGTGTGTTCTCTGCACATGGGTATAAAATAAGTCCTATTTGCACATACCATGCAAGGGCATAGGAAACAACACCTTTTGATACAGACACAGCAACAGACTACTAAGACCTGTTCATTGTTACTCCTTCTTCCCTACCTGCAAATATATTAATCTGGGAGCTGCCTCTAAACGTTCCAGCTGCACTCATGGGAGGTGTTTACACCCTGCAGCAGTGGAGACCATGTCACTTAGAGGGTGGGTCATAGTCTTCACTAATTAGTGACACGGATGATGTTTTTAGAATAACTAGACAATGTCAGCAAAACCAAACATTTGCTTTTTTACCAGCATCTCACTTCTTCCTCATTCTTCCTTCTCAATGAATGCCCTACATGTTATCTCATATCCAGGCTGTAAATTCTTTGGCACCCTATTCTGCCCTGTGTTTTGCTACCATTCAGTCTGTGGAAGCCTCAGCCCATGAAACCCCTCAGCACCACAGTAACCCAAAGCACATGCCATCTAGGATCATCTCCCTCAGCAGTCCTCTCAGGATAAGCTGGCTGTACCTTCCACAACACTGGGCCTATCTTAGCATGACTTCCACTGTGAGATGCTCAGCACCCTGTGTGACTAGAGTCTGCATATGAACTACATAGCAAATAGCATGCAACTGTACTCTGAACAGCACACAGCTTGGGTTCTAGCCCTCCCCACCTTTATTTCTTCTACCAAAGCACAAGAGAAATGGATGAATCCAGTCTTAAACAATACAAATGCAATTCCTTCATTGAACCTGCTTTCAGGCAGCTCAGCATTTCAAGTTAAGCGTTCGTGTGTGTGTAGCACAAACTTTGTCCTTTTCAGTTTAGTGCATGTCACGCAACAATACTCAAAGAGAGGTGGCCAGCCAGAGTTTCCTCCAAAGTTGGAGCACTGCACCAACAACATCATGACAACTTCAGTTTTACCTGGCAAGGAGTTTGCCCAACTTGAACCACAGTCCTCTGGGGTGTCTTTGCATCAGTTTTATAACACAGCTCTGCCAGCCCGAGGTCCGACGGTCACAGCATGAAAGGCTTTCTCTACCTTCTCTTCTAACCTTCTCTTAGCCACCTAAGCTGTGGGAGAACTCTTGGAACATCCAGGTGCATGCAGAGAGACCAAGGACGTGGTTGTAACCCAGCAACATATCTGGTATCATTCAAGCTTTTCTGTGTTACATGCACATCAAGGCTGCATACCATAACAGGGTTATTTCTGGGTGGCTGAATGATGGATTTTCTTCTACTTCATGACCATGAGAAATGGGAGATTTGATTCAGGTTCTCTGAGCATGCCATCTGCAGGGAGTTATGTCTCCAGCTGTCTGCAGATGGCTGCAAGAAACCTGGTTTCCCTTCAGCAGTTCACTCATCAGGTTTGCAGGACTCTCCTCAGGAGAACACTGCAGGGAGCAGGAGCACCACGTCATGAGAGCAGCCTGCAACACAAGCCCCTTCCCCAGCGGGTTATGTGCTCACTTTGAAGGGGCTTCTTGTGGCCAGAAGTCATGGCTTCAAGAGCCAGCACTGTGACATGGACTGCGCATTGTGCAGCAGCTGGAGCGTGTCCTGCAAGCAGCACACACCGAGGGTGCTAAATGGACTAAATAGTCACTAAATCCAACCATGTGCTGAGGCAAAAGGGTCAGTAGAGGGCTCCAGCACTGGTGATTTCCAGAGCTGTGTTTATTATTTTTACATCACTTCTTTCATCCCAGAAAGGGATGAAAAATAAGTTGCTTAATATTTCAATGGCTTCCTTCCACCACTGAAATTAATGTTTCATGTTTCAGAATCTTAATCTCTCCTGCTTCAGTGTCATTTATCACTTTCAATAATTTTAAATAACTTTTGGAGCCATTTCAAAGCAAATCAGTAAGCCCTGATTCTATTATTATAATTTCATAGTTTGTGTGAAGTCACCTATAGGCATCACCTCTCTCCATGCTCAGGACTTCAGCAGCATTTTTGAGAACATTCCCTAAACGATTAGAAGGGTAAAAAAACCCAGGGTAAATAAGAAGCAAGTTTTTTAGAACTAAGATTAACATCTGAGGAATAAAAGAAAGTTTTAAATATAAAGGATATGGGATAAACTATTCCACCACAGTAAGAGTCCCATCAGCCTCCTCAAAGACAATTAGTCCACAGTTTATTAGTAGCTGAAAGATCATAACTCCTCCAAATTCCACTGGAGACCAAGCACATTTTAACATCAGACCCTGCACCAGAAAAATCCCAGAAACAGGAATCCTGTGACTGTCAGAGGCAGATTTTTCTGACTTGTTGGATACCTTGATACATACACTGAGGTAAGCCTGCCTAGTTTAAAGTTTGTGCCAGGCTTTGTATTTCCCCCCAGATTCATAATCCCTCAAGCAAGCTTAGAAATTCATGCCTTTTAGTAACAGGATAGAATAGAACTTGACATAATGGCTGTTAAAATTCCATTATCTCTAAGATATAACACAGTACATTCATCAGACTTAAGAAAATCTGCAATTCTCCTTCAACTTTCAGGGAAATGCAGTTTGGAAAAGCTGTCTGCAGCTTTTTGTTGTTTCTTTGTTTTATATATGGCAATGAAAGTGTCCCAGCCAATAACTGAACAGCCAAAGCAACAAAATGCATTAGACAGGTAGATATTTCCAGTGAATAAAGTACAAAAACCCCACCTTTCTCCTGGAGCATTAGAACAACTGGCAAAATAAAATATCCAGTGTCTCAGTTTTATATTTTATCCAGTATTTTGTAATAAAGTGTTATGTAATTCCAAGCTATTTATACTAATGGAATGTGGGAGCTACTGCAAAACACTCAAGAGTCAGAAAGCTTCATCTGGGAGCACTTCTGGCAACTTGCAAATACTTTCCTGTCTCTGAAATTTACAGTTAATAATGTCAGTACCATGGCTCTGGCACTCGCATTCTCCAGCATTTCCAAACCTTTGGTTCCAGTTAACTACTCTTAATCAAGAAAATGAGAAGGATCATTTTACCTAGTACTTTTTCATATGTTTTTGTAAATTGTTGTTTTGCTTCAGAAAGAAACTTTCAGAAGCTCAGCATATATCTGTTTCTCCATCCACAATCTGAAGGCCTGTAAAGAGGCAAACTTACCAGTGCCAAGAAGATGACACTATCATAATTAGTGATGAGAAAAGTGAGGTAGGAAGTTATCTTCTGTACAGACAAAACTGAGCCATCAAAATACACGTTTGATTAACAGGAGACAAAGGAAATGTGACTCAGGGTAGAAGAAATAAAGCTCTCTTCAAATAAGGCATTCTAACTGTTTTCCATCACAAGGGCCAAAACTAGACCCTTTCAAAGGGAGCAGCCACCTCTCAGAGCCACCAGTCTTTACTTGCCCTAGAACACCCTGAGCCCAGCAGCAAGAAGTACAGCAGCAGACCTCCAGGCAGGTGAGGATCCCCCCACAGCTTCAGCTGCAGATGAATGCTTGCAATGGTAACTCTCCAACCCCTGCTTGCATGAGTACCTCAACCTCCACTCTTCATAGGGAAACCAGACGTGATCAGGGTGCTGCCCTTCTCCCAACCATTCTTTAAACAAACTAGGAAGTTAAGTACACAATAAAGCTTCTATACCACCCACAGCAAAATTTATAACAGCTTAATTTGCAGAGAACAATGGAATTCTATAATAGACCTACCAAGGAATTTACCACAACAAAACCAAAGCCAGTAGTAAGGAGTTTTACAGGTCCCTTGGGGACACAGTGAGTTCTACAAAACCAAAATCCAAAGAATACCTCCTCAGTATCAGTATATGCCATTTCCAGTTCAAGCCTAGACAAAGACTTGAAAAAGAAGAGAGTAGAACTGACTTACTTGTCTAGAATGAAATACAAATCAAATCCTCCGTAACAGGCAGGACCACCGTTCTCTTTCTTTCCACCTTGTCCATCACAGGCTAGCATGAAAGTTGCTAGGAAGAGACATGTGAAGCCAAATCGCAAGATGCTTTCCTTTGTAATGGCCATTATATCCAGAGAGGAGGAGAAAAAGAAACCTCTTCGTCCAAAGCTCCTTTATTTCACAAGTTTATCCACAAAAGCCATTCAATGAGCTTTAAATGTACAGATGGGTATTTTATTCCTTAAAACTCCACTAGCAATGGTTGTCCTCAGGAACTGCAAGGCTTTCCCCCTTGTTTCCCTTGCACTTCTGTTTCTTGGTTTCAGATTTCAAGATGCACAATACTGTATTTCACTTTTTTTTTTTTTTAAAGGGACTTGACCCTCAGTCTCACTTGCAGCTCCTCTGAAAACAGCACCATTACTTTGCAAGAGAAGCAGCAGCCTCCTAACAAATCTTTCTTTGTCATAGACTTCACAAAATACAGGGAGGGTTGAAGTGTGTGTCGTCATGTCTATCCCCCCCCAATTATCATTGTTATTATTAAGGATAGTAAGTTTTATTTTTCCCTAGCAAAAAACAGCTCAGAGAATGACACCTTGTGGTGAAAACTGCAGCTGGCTGGAGTCTCTGGTTTTAAGCAAATCATTCCTGCACTGGGCATACTAAACACGTACCACAGCAGCTTTAGGTATGAACATGGAAGCAATTGCCTTAGAGCAGTCACACACCACTATGCAGAGATACCTTTTTTTTCCCACGTAGACAACATCCGAGTTTAAAGACTTTTAACAACTTGGAATGGCTTCACAGAAGGCAAGGTGATAAGCCATGCCAGGTTACATCCCTTGTATTTTCTCAGTCCTGAGAAGTATCAACCAACATCTGCACCTGTGAAACAGAATTACCCCTCCTACCATCCTTGGCAAACTAACTGCATCCACTAGTTCCTAAAACCTCCCTTTTTCCAAGAAAACTTGCGGAGAAATGTAACTTCAGCTACACTCAAGTTTTCAGTCCCCTTCCACGAGCAGCAGCACAAGCTCCAGAGCCTGAGCAGGACTTTTCAAAAGCAAAAACATTCCCCAGTGAGAGCAGACCCGTACTTCACCAAGAGCTAAACTAAAGAACCCAGGGGCAGGGACTCATGGTCTTCCCTCTCAAAGCCCCTTCAGACTGTAGCAACACAGCTCTTCTCCCAGCTCTACCTGCTGATGACTGGAGCAGCTTCAGGGGCTGCATTACGTGAGGAGGTTGACACCAGGTCGGGTTTCTGACTGGGGAGGAAGGGATTTTCAATAAGGCTTTCAAGTGGTTCTTCATTGCTTAAAGAGTTAAATTTGTCCTTAAAAAAAAATCTTAGCAAAAGCAAAAAATCCAAGGAAAGGCCAGGAAATCCATCAGGACAGGCTTCAAGAGAAAATGGCAAACATCCCCACGAAAGACTTTTAACAGAAGTGGAAGCCTCTGGAGAGGCGAGTAGTCAGGCACTGGTGACTAGAGCAGTGCAGGTGCTCCCCTCCCACGCCTCTCTGTGCTCAGCAAACAAACTAGGTAGGATGTCACAAACTGCCTGCCCTGACCAATGCTGTTATCACAGCTGTCTTACCACTGTACAGGACTTATTCCCTGTCGTCTGTGTAGACATGTCCTTAAATTCCCTGGCCCTGTCTTCCAACGGTGTGACGCAGCAGAGCTCTGCTAGTCTCAGCAGCACTACACGGTCTGCTGCGGTGTAGGACAACCCGGGGATGAGTTGGGTGCCTTCACAAGCCAACCAGACAACCTGTAACTCCATGCTGACACCCAGTGGCAGAAGAGGCTTTTTTCTTCCCGGGGTTGCTCCAGCTTTTCAAGGGAGCTGTAACTCCCTTGTCTCTTGCTTTGCTCTGACTTTGTCCCGCTTTGACTTTATTGGCCCCTGCTGCAACACGTAAAGTCTGTGTGGTGTTATTCCTCTGGTGACAGGAGCTTGTTCCACACGCTTTAGTAACAAGGGCTGCTAACTCTGCGTGTGCCTGTAACCTCTGCCTGAAGAGCAGTGCTGGGCTAAGTGTACAGATGACAAGGTGTTGTTCCTTCTATTAACTCCACGAGGCAAAAACCAGTAACAACAGATGAGGAGAAGGCCGAGGTCCTGAACAACTTTTTTGTTTCAGTCTTCGGAGGCAGATTCTCTCCTCACAGCTGTCAAGTGGATGGCCCACTGAGCAGGGACCAGCAAGACGAAGTCCCTCCCACAGTCAGTGAGGACAAGGTTCATGAATACCTGAGGAACCTGAACAGTCACAAGTCCACGGGACCCGACAAGATGTACTGAAGGAATTGGCTGATGCAGTTGCCAAGCCACTGTCCATAATATTTGAAAAGTCCTGGCAGTCAGGTGAGGTCCCTAGTGACTGGAAGAAAGGAAACATCACCCCTATTTATAAAAAGGGTAGAAAGGAAGACCCTGGGAACTGCCACCCTGTCAGCCTCACCTCTGTGCCAGGGAAGATCACGGAGCAGATCCTCCTAGAAGAAATGCTGAGGCACATGGAGGACAGGGAGGTGATTCGAGAGAGCCAGCATGGCTTTGCCAGGGACAAGTCCTGCCTAACTGACCTGGTGGCCTTCTACAATGAAGAAATTGCACTGGTGGGCAAGGGAAGAGCTCTGGACAACATCTATCTTGACTTGGCAATGGCCTTTGACACCGTCCCCCATAACGCCCTCTTTTCTAAGTTGGAGAGATGTGGGTTTGATGGGTGGACTATTCAGTGGATAAGGAACTGGCTGGATGGCCACACCCAGAGAGTCGTGGTCAATGGCTCAATGTCTAGCTGGGCAAAAGTGACAAATGGTGTCCCTCAAGTGCACAATGGCAGCCCAGAAGGCCAATCCCATCCTGGGCTGCATCAAAAGATGCATGGCCAGCAGATGGACAGAGGTGATCCTGTCCTCTGCTCTGCCCTGGGGAGACCTCACCTGGAGTAGATGAAGTAGACACCCTGCTGAAGCATGTCCAGAGGAGAGTCACAGAAATGCTCTGAGGGCTGGAGCAGCTCTGCTGTGAGGACAGGCTGAGGGAGTTGGGGCTGTTCAGCCTGGAGAAGAGGAGGCTCTGGGGGGACCTTACAGCGACCTTCCAGTGCCTGAGAGGGGCTACAGGAAAGCAGGGGAGGGACTATTCACAGGGGTTTCTAGGGACAGGACGAGGGGTAATGGCTTTAGGCTAGGAAAGGGGAAATTTGGCTACACCATAGGAAAAAGTTCTTTAATATGAGAGTGGTAGATCACTGGAACAGGCTGCCCAGAGAAGCAGTGGGGGCCCCCACCCCGGGGACGTGCACGGGTGCCCCATCCCTGGGGACGTGCAAGGTCAGGCTTGATGAGGCTGTGAGCAGCTTGACCTAGTTGGAGATGTCCCTGCTTACTGCATGGGGGTTGGACTAGGTGACCTTTGGAGGTCCCTTCCAGCCCAGACATTCTATGATTCTATGAAAATACAGCATGAGGAACAGCTGTGCCCTAACCTGAGGTGGCCATGCAATTGTTTTCCAAACCCTGTTTGTACTTTGTGCTTAAAGCTGCCTGGGAGCAGGGAGTGCAGCCAGAGGAGCTGTTGTCCCTTGCCTTAGTGCCGAAAGAACTATGGCTGTGTACTAATGCCGTGCCCTTCCCAGCAGCCTTCCCTCCTCTCCTCAGTGTTGCATGTGCCTTGCTTTGGTTTGCCTTTAAGTATCTCCAAGTGCTTTGCCAGAGCCAGAGCATCCTTGCAGCACATCTGAAAGTGTGTTTCTACATTCCCTGGGAGCTGGACCAAACTAAGCCCAGTCTACTCTGAGGGGCATCCTCTCTCATTGGTGGTCTCTTCCTCTACAATTGAGCTGGGGCAAAGACAGTCAGGCTGGTGCCCCCTGACCCTGAGTGTGGAGCAAATGTTGAGGAAATCATGAGGGGCTTCTGCTTTTCAGCATTTCTGAAACTGGATTTGACCTCCCCTCTTGAATGCAAGCACTGGGCTACAAGGGTTTTGTGTGGCCCTGAGGTTACAGCTCCGAATGCTCTAATGACCAAGTCCAAAGCACAGCACGGATGTCCATGTTCTCAGTGCCCTGAGACTCACACAAATCCCAACTCGTCCTTCTCCTTAGGAGTCTGTTCAGTTTGAGCAGGTCCTTAGAGGGCAGCCCTTAACCCCTTGGAGCCAGGAAGCCACACAGATCCTGAAAACATTTGGTCTAAGGTAGCAACAATTCCCTAGAGACACACCTCGCACACCGAGCAGGTGAATGTGGGGACAGCACGGGTGAAGCTCTCCTGGTTGAAATGTATACTAGGATCTTTTGTGGTTGGGTTTGCCCTAGTTTTAAAGCAGAATGATAAGCACAGGTGTCCATCAGGAGGGAGCAGAGTGGCACAGAATGAAAGATTCCAATTTATTGACTGCACGTCTCATAATCCCACAGGGTTTAGAAATAGATCCTACAGCGTTGTTTGGTTTGCACTGTCTGACTCATCTTGTTGCCCCTTGGAGGCTTTCTTTGGAAGAATCATAGAATCATAGAAT
>NW_008608941.1:0-4421 GCF_000691845.1 Merops nubicus
CTTGTAAAAATGACTCTGAGGTCCCCTTGAGAGCGTCAGACATAAGATCAGCTCTTCTGTTCTGTCCGAAGAGTTCCCCACTAGACACTGGAACAACATTTTTCTTGGATGACTCCCCTTTCACAATTGCTTTCCCCTTCAATTCATGTACACGTGCAGCTAGGGTTGAAGTGGGTTTTCCATCCCACCTCCTCATGTCTTCTCTGTGGTCACGTAGGTGGAACCACAAGGTGCCACGTGGGGTGTACTCTCCGTGTTCTCTCTCTTGGGCAAGGAAGCATCTGCTTCCAAGTGCTGAGACATGGGCCCGTATATGTGGAGAGTGGGAAAGGTCATCTTCAATTTTCTGGACCTTCTGGGCCAGTTCCTTGACAGATGAAACACAGGCCTGTAGGGAGGAGGAGAGGCTTCCTTCATATTGCTGGAGCTGGCCAGCCAATTTGTCCACTGTTTGTCCCTGGCCATTCTTCCAGGACATTACCACCAATGAGTTGGCATAAGATGGTGGTGCACCTCGCAGAAGCTTCTGCCACATGGGTGGTGTGCATTGGACTTCATCTGTATCTCTGGGTGACTCCTCATCATTCTGGTCATTGTAAATCATCTCTAGCGCAGCCAGTTCTCTCAGGTACTGGATTCCTCTCTCTGTCGTGGTCCACTTAACAGGTAGCCATGTGACATCTTCCTTGAAGGAGTACCTTTCCTTTACACCTGACAGGAGTCGCCTCCAAAGGCTGAGGGCTTGTGTCTGTTTCCCAACTGCCTTATCAATGCCCCCTTCTCTGGACAGGGATCCCAGTTGCTTGGCCTCCTTCCCCTCAAGTTCCACACTGCCAGCCCTGCTGGTCCAGCATTGGATCAGCCAGGTGAGAAGCTACTCGCCAGGCTGAAATCCTTTCATATGTCTTGCAGCTCACTTGGGGACAGGGATCGGGTGACCACCTCTGGCTCTTCCTCTTGCTTTCCCAATAGCCCCAGTTTATTGTCATCTCTCACTACGTGCACTGATTTCTTTGTGCATTTCTTCTTCTCGATTGGGGCAACTGATACAGGCACGGGTTGGTTCTGCAGGTCAGCTGCAGCACCTGCTGGACTGTTTTCAGGTCCAGAGACTTTCTCTTCCCCTTGAGGGGACTGAATAGTGTTGAGAAGCACTTTGTAGGCATGGGCAAGGCCCCAACACATTGCTGTCATTTGCATTTCTCGGGGATTGATGGGTTGACAACACACTTTTTCTAGTTGCTTTACCAGTTCATCGGGACTCTGTGCTTGTTCGGGGGTGAAACTGCAGAACATCAGGGGTGACCACTGGCCTAGGCTCTTGCCCATACTCTCCCACACACCTTGCCACTCATAATTATCCAGCTCTGGGACGGTTCTCCAGGTGATGTTCTTGGAGGTGAATTGTGTAACTCTAAACAAATCTTGACAAACATTCAAAACACATAGCACTGAGAACATGCTGCCCTGGAAGTTCCCAGGATAGCCAAAAATCTCAAAACCTGAGAGTGTCTCCTCCCCCATCTCATGCACAGATTGCGTGAGATCACTTAAAAGGACAAGGCCACATACACATACACATTTAAACTCATAGCCAGTGACACAATCATATCATAAGGTGCTATCACCCAGTAGCACAGGACAAGACACCTGACCCACTTCTCAGAGGTGGCAAACATCATCGCAGGCAACGCATACAGAATATAGGGGTTAACACAAGACAGCCGTGTGAGCAAATTAGTTAAAATTGTGGACAGGCACTCTATAACTAATACCAAAACGAAAAATAAAATTGGTATAACAAAATTGTTTTAACACACTTTGTTCAGATTCTCTTGTTATCTCAACCCTTTGTGCCCTGCGTTGGGTGCAAAAAGACTGTGTTGGTTTAGCTCCAGGCAGGAGCTGGGCACCACGTGGCTGCTCGCTCATCCCCCATACCCCAAAATGGGAGGGAAAAAAGGGAGAAAAGTACAAAACCCCATGGGCTGAGATAAGGAGAATTTACTACAGGAACGCAGAAGAAAGAGCAAACAACGCAGTAACAATCGGTATAACCACAGATAACAAATTATACAAAGGAAAGAGCTCACCATGCAGGCTCTGAACGGCACCCCTAGCTGCACCCTCTGGCCCCAGAACCCTCCCGCCCTGAACCTGCCCCTGCCCCCAGCTCTCCCAGAACCTGCCCCTGCCCCCTGCCCTATGAACAGCTCGGCCCTGCTGCTGTGAGGACAGGGTCAGCGTGGCAGTGAGTGACCCCTGGCTGGGCCGGCTGTCTGCCCAACTGCAGGTGGAAATCTACCCTATCTGACCCAAAACAGGACATGGGCTAACCGAGCGTGCTGGAAAGTCTAGGTTGTTCCTGGCATCTCCCCTGTGCCTGTTGGGCAGCTTCGCCTCTCCGGCCCATCACATCCCGTGACTGCCCTGTTGCTTCACCTCTCTGCTGTTTTCCCCTGGGAAGCAACTCTGCTTCTTCAGCATCTGTGAGTGTCTGCTCTTTATGAAGGCTAAAGAGGGAAAAAACAGCCACAAAGGAATCAGGATCATCCTCAAGGTCTTAGGCCATCCACACTACCAAACAGCGAACTCCTTACCCAGGAGCTGGGCTCTTGCTGGCTTCATACGTGCACATGCAGCTAATGAAGCACTCTCGCGTGCCTCACTATGGCTCACATGCTTGCTCTGAGGTCACAATTGACATTGCCCGGCATCTGACTGTAGAAAACAAGGGGCATGAGTGGTGTGTAACCCTTTCCAGAGGCACTGTGGAAATTTGGTGCTGCTTCCTGAGAGACAACACCATTTGTGCAGCACCACAGCAGGCCGTGCTCTAAGCAGGCACTTAAAAAATATTTGTTCAGCAAAGTCAGTCCTGGTCTCCAAGGGTTTGGCAGAATCACACCTGTGAAACCATGCCAATTTGGCATAGAAAAAGCTTTTCTCTACTGCTCTCGCTTGCTCTTAAAATATACACTGCAGAAATACAGCAAAACACATCCAGATTCCCAGTGGCAGTTGCTCTGCAACAAGCTGGGGTTGGTTATTTGTTCTGCCAGACACCTGGGCCACTAGCAGATACTTGGAAGCCAGGGTGAGGGAGCTGCCCAGATAAGAACCCCTTTGTGCTGCCACATGTGCCACGCTGGCATGTCCCTCAGAGCAAAATCCCCAGCTACTCCCAGCGCCTTGGTCCTTCCTCTTTGCTTCCCCTCAGCTCCGTCCCCCACAGAAGGCTGTGGCTTTTTCCCGTCTCACTGGCTACGGGGTAGCGGTGGAGACGTCCCCGTGTTGAGCACTCAGTCACAGAAGGGAGAGTTCTGTATGGAGTGTAAGGGAAGGGCCCCCCCTTGTGGCTCTGTCTGAGTGGTGGGGCAGAGGGCCTTACCCTCCATCGGAACTCTCCCTTCTGTGACTGAGGGTGACCTCTTTGAGCTGTCACAGGGTTCCTTAACGTCAACCTCGTGCCCATTGGGCCCAGCTGGAACCATCTAAGGGTCAGTCAGGAGAAGAGTATTGCCTCAAGCTCGTCATCAGGGACTTGGCTAATAGGGTACCCAAAACTTAGGCTAACCTCGTGACAAGAGTCTGCAGCGGCCTACCTGACACACAGCTGCTGCTCCCAAGAATGGAATGGGGTTCCTGTGGGTGCAAAGGTGCAGACACCCCGGGATGAAGGACTGTGTGGCATGAAGTGCACTGTGCTGTGAAGTGTGCTGGGACAGTGCCGTGAAGCGCACTGTGCCGTGTACTGCACTGTGCCGCTCGGCGCTTCCTGGAGGAGCCGGATCTGCTCCGTTAAACCACATAGCTCCTGTCAGGGCAGATTGACCACAACTGCCAGCTGAGCACTGCTGAAGAAATCGTGAACTTTGGGTGAACTTCCCTCTTTCTAATACCGTTGTAATGGCAAAACACACCTCCTGGTCCAAAGCTACCCTTCTCTAAGGCAGAACACGCCTCGAACACTCTTCCCTGGGCATTCCCGGAAGCCTGGCTGGAGGAAGGCGGAGATTGGCAGGAGCCCATGGGATCGAGGAGGAGCAAGGGGTATCGCCGAGCATAAAAGATGGTCTTCCCCTCTTTACCTTTCCGGTCACTCTACTAGCTATTGCAAGCCGCTTTGCACTTCAGGATTGCAGCAAACGAACAATCACGTGTACACTGAGTGCAACACACCGTGACAGGCCAGTATAAAAGAAGGGTGGAGGAGCGGAAGGGACCGCGAAGAGCTCCAGGCCACAGGAGAAGCTGAGGTGCACCCCAGCATGCAGGTGAGGGAAGCAAAGGGGACCAGAGTGCGTGTGGGAGGGCACTGTGAAGAATTCAGGCATCTGTGGGGGAGGTCAGATGTGTGGGGGATGCAGGTGTGAGGGGTGGGAGTGGATCTGTAGGGGACCCAGGGGTCCTGAGGGGGG
>NW_008608941.1:4945-5423 GCF_000691845.1 Merops nubicus
AGGATCGCAATCTGCCGCCTGCAGGGAGGGAACACTCGGCCCCCTTGCAACTACATGGGCCGGCAGGCCCAGCACTTTGTGCGTGTCAACTGCATAAACAGGCTGCCCGTGCACCTCGATGGCACCCACCCGTAAGGCTTGTCATGGTGGGGCTGCAGGTGGAGACATGGAATCTCCTTCCCTCTGGGGGCTCCCTTAGTTCTGGCAATAAAGGAGATGCCACAGGCCTGGGCTCGGGTGTCAGTTTCTGGGGGGACCCTGGAATATTCCCTCTCTCTGGGTACAGAGAGCTCCCACAGTGCACCTAATGCCAGCCAAGGAGAACCTGTCCCCATAAACTCCTGGGTATTCGCCAGCGCCCTGGGTGTTCCCTAGCCCCCAGTGGTGCCTCTGACCTCTGCCTCCTGAGCTGCACAAACTCTCCTGTCCTGGGAGTTGCACAACTCCTGTGGCTGGCCCCCCCACTCCCCCACGCCCA
>NW_008608941.1:6538-6858 GCF_000691845.1 Merops nubicus
CCTTGGACGCTGGATAGGTTTCCAGCCACCCAGTGGTTGCCTCCACCATTGTGAGGACATGGCACATGCTTTGGCGGGTCTGTGGCCGTGTGATGTAGTCGGTCTGACAGGCCTCTCCATGTTTATATTTGAGCTGTTGTCCCCCATACGACTGGGGCTTTATCCTCTTGCCTTGCTTGATGGGAAATCCACCACTCGGTCTCGAGCCCATCTATATGTCTCATCTTGATGACCTGATTTGTCACTGTCCCACTGAGCTAGAAATAATACACCTTTGGACTGCCAGTCCAAATCGGCCTGAGCCACTCGAATCTTGGCAG
>NW_008608942.1:0-18877 GCF_000691845.1 Merops nubicus
AGCAGGCACGCAGGGCAGGGCTGCGGGAGCCTCCCCGCCCCGGCGCGGCTCCTCACGCTCCTGACGGGCTCGCCTGGAGAGAGGGCAATGAGCTCAAGGGTGGGTAATCCACGCTAGCGCTGCAGGAAAACAAGCCCCTTACTTCAAGTGTTACTCTTCTGCCCTCCCAAACCTCTGACTTCGCTGTCCTTTAACCGCAGCTGATATTCTCCTGGCACAGACTACAGCAGGGAAAATTAATTGCTCTGTAATGACAAGCCTCCTCTCCTAACTGGCCTTCTGCTCTGTGTAAATGGACCACAATCTGCAGCCTATCAACAGACCGTTTCCTCCGGGGAAGCAGCCTTGCGGTTCTCCAATTCCCCTTTACGCCTCTGACTATTGGCATCTCTTCCTACCTCAAGATCTGCTACATTGCTGCACATTTTTTTTCTCTTTAATTAATTTCTTTCAGCTCTGTCAGGATACAGGGTAATTAAATGCTTCAGTATCTTGTCATAAAAACGGCACTTTTCAGAGGAATTGTCTTAATGAGCCTGTTTTTCTGTATAGCAGAAGCTCATCTGTTAGTCCAGTGTATATTTTTAGAGCGTGGCATTAGTCAGAAAAGCCCATTAGATCCTTACACAAGTGGCTGAATCAGCAAACTGTATCTGCTGCTATCCTGTCAAAGCAATAACGTTAACATTATCAAAGTGATTAAAAGCCATTCATTCATTCTGCATCTGAGTTGACAAGTTCGTTCCTGTAGTGCCATAGAGTATGAGGCTGTAAGAAAGGAAATCTAAAAGCTCATCATATTGCTCAACCTAAACATCTACTGGTGTGTGACGTGCAATCAAAACATGACAACTGGGTGAAATACTGGACGCCTGTGTTCTGTCATGTGGCAGGCTGTCACTGGCAAAACAAAATCAGGCTTAGCCTGGGATCCTTTTTTTAAGGATGTGCATCTTTATGTGGTGAGTTTAAAAAGCTGTGTGTGCTTGAGCAGGGCAGGGTTTCCAGGAGAGACTTTGTCCTTCAAGTCTGGGTCACTGTTCTGGGGCTTCAGCTAGTCTTTCCCTGGGGAGGTTACAGGGTGTACTTGGCTGGTGAGGCCTCTGGCTC
The DNA here is from genome assembly GCF_000691845.1 of Merops nubicus. Lineage (NCBI taxonomy): Eukaryota > Metazoa > Chordata > Aves > Coraciiformes > Meropidae > Merops > Merops nubicus. The sequence goes on from NW_008608942.1 coordinate 1,111, forward strand.
TTCAGTCCCCTGTGGCAGCCCTGGAGGGCTGGGTACTTGCAGTTCCTGGCCTTGGCAGGGGGGTGTTTTCTGTCCAGAAGTTACAGGGAGGCTGAACAAGCATTGACATCTCTGTCAGGACCTTTCTGAAAAGACTGAATGGACAGAAAGGGTCAATTCCTAGTGGCTGCCCTGGGGAAGCTGCTCAATGAAACTGTGCCAAAGGGGCAGTGTATGCAAAACCTCTCTGTGGATAGGGGGTGACTGTAAAAGGTGTGAAGGCTGGAAGAGCAGTCGTGTGTCTGAGACAGCAGTGACACAACACCTGTTGGCTAGAGTAGAGATTTGCATGTAGAGGGCTCTTTTCCACTAACAAATATAAGGCAGCTTTGAGTTTGGCAAGTCAAGTTGTGCATCAAGGAAGGAAAAGGCAGAAGATGGGAAGGATGTGGTGAAAATCCAGCACCTGCTCCCACTAGTGATCCCACCTGTTCAGTTCCCATTGGTACATGAGTGTATTGAATTGGAATTAAAAAAAAAAAGAACCATTAACAATCCATATGCTTAGCTGACTTTTTTTTTGACAATTGTGGATTGTCTTAATTCTGCTGATGTCAGTGTGGCCTTTATTATTGATTCATTTTAGTGCCATGAGTCTGTTGTGTTGAAGCATCACTGACACTGTGTGTGTTTTGTGTTCATGTCTTGTGATTACATGTATATGAACGTGAGGTGTCAGATGTTTGTGCTCTGTGTGCTCATGCACAGCTGTTCAAGGGATATTTCCCCTTTTAATGGATGTTGTGCACACTATGCACAATTTATTCATTTCCTACCACGATGAAGAAAAACAACTTTTTTTTTTTTTTCTTTTTTGGCATTTTTAATGTGCAAAGAAAAAAACAAACCTACTGGTTGATGTTTATGCAGTGAAGAACTTCTCCAGTGGGGCATCAGCAGTATTCTCAGAGCCCATGAAGATAAAAACCCATAGAAACTGGGGGCTTTTTAGGTGCTTTAGATCTCTAACTGCAACCTAGGAATCTTTCCCATTTGTAGGCATGTACTTTCTATTCACCTAGCCACAGAGTCCTCCTGCTCATTGAATTTGTGTCCTACTTGCCACTCTTCAAGAAAATTTAACTTTTGAAGATGTTTACTTAACTATCTTCACTAGCTTGCTGATATGAATTGCACCTGGAAACTATTTTGTCTGTTTTTGAGGGAAAAAAACAGGGAAGTGGCTGGCTTGCCAGTAAACAGTGAATTGAAATCATCAGATAACCATGAGGGTTAAAAGGTAGAAACACTGGTGTTTCGTTTTGAGAGTGAGAATTTAATTTCTGAAAGGCACTGGGAAATGTACAGAAAGGTTGTCGGGTTTGGTCTGTTAAATGTAACTCAGCAGAACAGACTGGAAAAGAGAATTGCAATAGCCACACTTTCTGTGCAAAAATCTTTGAATATTTTATATCTGAAGAGGCAAATCTAATGATACGTTGTTGCTTTTTGTCTCTCATCTAACAAAAATCTGAGCATCCGTTTTTACGGGTGAAATGCTTTGCCAGCTGCGGTGTGTTCGAGCCAAGCTGTGGTACGCAGAGCACAGATCAATGCTTCACCGTGTCTGCCACAAGAGAGCACTGTTGGTGTGATAAGCTGGGAGAGTGTGCCTGCGGTAGGGCATTCTCCCATCCAAACGAGAAATTCAAATACAGAGCAGCAAATCTGGGAGCTCAGCAGGGATAAAAATAATGAGCGGGGCCTGCCTGATTTCAGGTATTGGCTTTTAAGTTGCTTAGAGACCTAATTGATACGACTGTGTAATCTGTGTGAAATTTCAAGGAATCTGTATAAATTTAATCACACTGCTGATAATCCAAAGATGTTTGTTCCCGTGTTTGCTGGTGTAACTCTGAAGCCATTGCTGTTTCACTGGGGTACCCGAGGCCATGACCTGGCCATGTGTGTGTGCTGGTGCAGCCTCTTCTCCACACCCACAGGAAAGGGCTGCCACTGGTCCTGCCACTGGTCCTGCCACTGGTCCTGCCACTGGGGCTTTCATGGGGAGGTGAGGTTGCTCTGGGCTCTTCAGAGCTGGGTCTAAGCTCTGTGGAGATGCACATTGGGAGTTCTCTGTGGGTAAGCCGTAGGCTGGATTGGGCTCATTTGCACCCAGAGATTGCTTAATTTTTGAACATGTAACTCAACCTGCTGGACTGCAGGCTGTTGGAGGAGCTCTAAACTACTGCTCTGCTGCAGGTGTCCAAATCCCAGTTATACTAAACCTTTAGGACTGTGCCAGTTGATTCACTGCTCCCTACCCTTTTCTGGCTGGAGAACAGAGCTGCAGCAGTGCTTGAAAAGTATTAGTGCTAATTTCTACTAAAAATAAAAAGAAACCAAAACCCCAAACCTCTTATTGGGGAAATTCATATGGATCAGTTTGGAAGTGATTAACCTTAACTTGTGTGCAATTTCTTAATGAAAATCTGTCTCTATATTACAAAAAATAACTGCATTCAGATATTGGCCCAAATCAGTAATTTTCACTGAAATGTGTTAAAAATGTCTTTCTATCAACAAAACTTGATACTAAATTTTTTAAACTATGTGCCTGATAGCTTCTGACTTAAAAGCCTGGAGTCTGATTTGAAAATTGCCACTTCACTTGGTGCTGTCAATGATCTGTTTCTACGAGACAGAAGACTTGCTATCTAAAAATGACAAGGCAAGTACGTGTCAAAATGAGATCCAACAGGAGCCAGGCTTAGAGCTAAGAAAGGAGGATGGATTACTTTGAAGACAAGATGTGTTTAAAGGAGGAAAGGGTGTAAATGTGGAGCAGATGCTAGGAAAAAAAAGGATGAAAAATGATCCAGTCACAGAGCAATGTTTTAAGCTTGAAGTAAGTGGAAGAGATATAGTACGCTGCATTATTTCTTGGTACAATAAAGTGCTGAACTTAGCAGAAATAGATCAGCAGATAATTTGATCCATTTGCAGGAGACCAACAAAAGCAATTGGGTGAGAGAGGAGGAAATGAGGGGAGAGCGTGGCTGCACTGTGTCAGGGTATAGTGGGCTAGACAGGCCACTGGCCTGTCTCCAGGTACCTGCTACTGGATGCTTAGGGAAGGGTAACAGAAATGCTGTGTGACAAGTTTATGATTGCTTTTCTCCTGCTTTACCTGTTAGCTTTCAGAAGACAAACAGGGAGAAGGAATCACAGTATGCAGTATCTTGTAGGTGAGAATGAGAGCTGGGATAAAGTATATCTGACCTGATTAGCCAAATTAGTGCATTTGCTAAAGTAGCCAAAACCAAGCTTCGTTTTTGACTAAAAATAGCTGTCTTATCTAAATATGTCATGTATCTACTATGCCTTCCACTTCCGAAATGTTATCGCAGCTGCAGTGTCCTGCATCCTAAATTTAGAACCATTCATCCTACTGAATTTTCCAGTACAGTAGATGGATGCAGCAGCTTTTTTAGAAACTATAACAAATGGGGAAGTTAAGAATAACATAATGCAGAGCTGCCCCACTGAAATACCTGTGCTTCATCTTTGGTACCTATTACTGTCTTTATTTCAGTTCTTTCTTTAAGTACTGATTATACAAAATGGGTAGGAGTTTAACAGCGTGTGAATTACCAGTGGTGGTTCTGCTTTTTTCTAGCATACTGCCAAGTGTCCTTGACACCCCTTGTGTCAAGCAGTGTGTGTGACTGCAGTCTCAAAGTCACACGGGACATGGGCAGTACTGGCTCCTTATTGCTGTAAATTAAATCTGAATGTGAAATAAATGTCTTGTATGCAGCAAGATGAGACCAAGGATTTCCAGAACTTTACAGATCTATGGCTTCACAAGTAGAGACTGTTTGAGAGTCCCCACCCCCAGGTACATGCAGAAACAAGGTCACAAAATGCTTTTCTTCTGCTCATACACAGTTGTCAGCACACCAGCTCTTTTAATATGTAATAGCCAATATCTTTCATACTTTAGGACTTGCCAGAATGATTAAGTCCAGGTTTAAATTAAGAGTGTATGCTATTTTATTGGTTTCTGTTATTAAATGGTTGCAAACTCCTCCTTTGTATTCTTTCTAATCAAAATTTCTTTAAGAGATTAAAAGAAGTCTGTTGACAGAATAGGTGGGTAAGCCTTTACGTTTAGATTAAAACTTTATGTTCAGATTAGTTACAAGGTTGCTCATCAACTGATAATCTGAGCAGAATTCTTGATACATCCTAAGGTTTTGCCAGTTTGCCCTGATTACCTTTAAAATTCAGTAGTGTTATGTACAAGTGTTAAGTAGGAGTTTATGGAAGAAAGTTGTTTTTTCATATCAAGGATGGAGAATTCTTGAGGGACTTAGAGACTAACAGTAAAGCTACTGATTTCCCATAACCTTTACAGCTGTTTCCATTTTGGAAACTCTATAGTAGTGTGAATCGAGTTCTTCAGCTGGATTCCTAAGCTGACTTAGAATATAAAAATCCTATGAATGGTACATGGCAAAAAAAACCCGTATGTTCTGACAGTTCAAACATCAAAATGCAGCTCCTCATGGTGGCCAAGCCAGACCAGTCTTTGGACTCAGTGGAGTGAGCAGTGCTCAAAGTGGGCTGTGGGTTTCATGCTCCTTTGTGCTGGTGAGAAGAGAGGCCCCGCCCAGCGGCTGCGGCTCCCGCGCGCTGCCCGCCGCACAGAGGGGCAGTTTGGTTCTCGCCTGCAGTTTCAGTGCTCTTCAGAAAGCTGCAGGCCCGTTGTGGGAAAGTTGTCCCCGTAAAAGTCAGTTTTACAGGGAAGAGTCATAAGAGCTCGTGGGCGGGTTGGTATTTCAGTCAGCCAGAACCGTGTGGGGCTCCTGCAACAGCTGGTTTGTTTGTGGAGTTTTAGAAAAACTCAGACTTTGAGATAATTTTAAAAATATTTCTTCTTATTTTTCAATTAGGATAAGGAGAAATGAAGGGAGAATTGGACTGAGCATCTTCCCTAGGAAGTAATGAATCCTGTAATGGATTTTTTTCATTACTTTCCTTAGAAAGTAATGCATCTGAAACCAAGTTGTTCTCATAAAGATGGGATTTAATGATGGTTTGCTTTCTGAGGGACCAGATGGGATTGATGCCTCTCTGAAGTTTTTCTTTATCTTCTAAATCTCCAGGTGTAACCTCTGACCCTTCTCCTAGGCATCTCTTTGCTGACAAACCTGAAATCCCAGTTGTTAGCTACCTCACTCAGGTTGTTTTCAGTTCTAATTCCGTAGCTTTTGAGTGAGCCAGTAAAACCCAGGTCCATTTTGCTGATTTCTGTTGAGAAGGGCACGCTGCCATTTTCCAACAATTTGGCATTCTCAGCAAGTTCTGTTTTGTAATCGCCCAGGCTAACACTCTGGAAAACAGATTTGGTCATTTCTTTCTTAAAAAGCAACTCAGTTCCTCACCACAATTACCTGAAGCATTTCTGTAGCAGTTTCACAGTTGTGGCAGTCATTAGGAATGTTCATTATTTTGTTCTTTATCGTAGTTACGTTTAGTCAGACATTAAATACACATTGCTCCCTGAAATTCTGCAGCTCTCTTTGTGCATTGTGTGACCCCATACCTGGACCTTTAATCAGGCTGTGGGAGTGCTCTTGTATCGCACTTCCTGAGATGAAGAATAGGGCTCTGTAGGAGAAAGTGACTCAGGATCAAAGATTAATAATCACCCTTTCGTTGTTACTTTTGCCATTTGTCCATTTCAGAATAAAAGGCATAGGATTCAAGGGGAGGGAAGGTAGAATTTCAGGCAGCAGCACGACTTATTCCATACTGTATTTTTAGATTTAAGTATTTTAGTCAAAAAGCTAGAGGTTGCTAGAAAAAGAACTGTAGGATGTCTGCTTACAACTGGCTCAGAGGCAGAAGTCCATTCACAGCAGAAATGTTCCTGCTCCTAAAGGCAAATCCAGATCTGAACTCTAGCAGAGGTTGGAGGCAGCCTTTGGTTCAGCTCTCTCACCAGTTATTTGCTGTTGCAGCAGGTACAGGCCCCTGCTGAGATCACAGCTTCCTTCTGCTAAGTAGTTCATGTAAATTGAGAGGCAGATGAACAATGTGAAGAAAAAGGACAGAACAAGAGTGCAAGAGAGGAAATGTGATTGTCCTTTGTGTATGTGTAAGATGACAACCGAGTCTGAAAGTTTATGATATATTTGGGAACTGAACTCAGATGTCCCTGCGCCAGTGTTCAGTCATAAGATATCCTTCCTCTGGTTTTTGTGTGTACTGCATGGTTGGGATAAGAGTCGGCTTGAAACGAACTCTGAAGCTACTTTGGTGTGTTTGGCAGCTCTTCCATGAGCTTCCTTCTCTATGTGCTCCTTTTGGTCCCTGTCCCCGTATACTGAAATTTTAGTGCTGCAAAATTTCAGCGTTCCAGGAGCAAACAGGTGTTCTGAAAAATGACAAGTGACAGATAAAGTAAAGGTCTCTGCCTGGCCTTTCACCCTGCCAGAGTTTGTCATTTTTGACTGCAAGTAAAATGTAAACCTGAGGGGTTTGATTAAACTTTGCCTTCTACTGTGTTAGAATAATTCTTAGAAATAGAGTAATTTTGGCTGTTAGCTTTGTGGAATATAATCCTCAATTGGCTATTGCTAGTTTTCTTGCTTTATTAGGTATTTCATACTCTGCTTTCCTCCCTTCTCTTATTTCTTTTTTTCTTATCAGCCTCAAGTCATGTGATTAGGCCAGACTTGCCAGATTTTGTCTGAAACCAGAATGCTTCCAGTTCTCACCAGGGTGGTTATAGGGTCTCGAGAGCGTGAAACTAGGGCTTGGGAAAAAAGCCCAGAAAGAAGAAGAAGAAAAAAAAGTTGGTGTTTTTTTTTTTAAATCCAAAGCTTTCTAAACTATCACTGTTGTTTTTAGGGGCTGTTCGAAGCTGGACTGTGCAGGCTGGTGATACTGTGCTGCCTGGAACCCAGTGCTGTGCGCTGGGCTGTGACCCCTTGGTCTCACGCTAGCGCCAGGGCACGAAGCAGGCGCTGGGCTTTGCTGGCAAACGCCCTTGACACCAGGTGCCCCCCACAGGGCTCTGAACCCGTCCTAGCAGCTCGTCCCTCCCGCAGCAAGCCCAGGCAGGGTGCAAGGAGGGGTGGGAGAGGTGTTAGGAGCAGGGAGCAGACTCTCTGTGCCATCTTTACTTTCCTGGGCACAGCCGCAGCTTACATCAGCCGCAGGGGGTGAAGCTTTGGCTAGAGCAGACTGTAGTGTGTGTATAAGAATGAGGGAAAGCTGTGAAGGAGTGTGTTCAGAGAGTGAATACAGCCTGTGTGCCTTGCCAAGGCAGCGGAAATACCATTTTTCCTAGATGTCTTTTTAGTCAAGTAATAAAGACAACCTCAGGCAAACGGTTTCTGTTTCCATTCATCTAACATACATATTTTAAGACTTACTCTGGTGGGAAGTTTTACCTGCCTTAATAACATATCTTTTATTCTTGTCTTTGTCCTCTGTGTCCCTTGTCACTGAGAGCAGTGTGCCAGGATAATGGGAATTGGGGCATGGATCACCTTGCAGATATCAGTGGGAATTATGTTCATGCATCAGAGGAAAAACTTCAAACTGTTAGAAACAAAGATATTCTTGATCTCCAGTACATAAAAGGTGCATTGTATTTAATTTACGTGGTCATGTTGAGTTGTCCTCACATCCTCACGGTATCCGTGAGGGATAAACTCTTCTTTCAGATTTACCAGACCAGAACCACAGTAGCTGTGCTGAAAGTGTACAACACTTGACCTAGAATATCTGCTTGTGCTGTGTCTCCATTAGCACAGTAAATAATCTAATGCCCTATGTGACAGGACCTACAGGGCAACAGCCTTGCAACAGGGGAACTTGGCTTAGGAAAGCTTTAGAAAGCACTAGTGCCTTATCCTGCTGTTTATGGCTTTCCCAGGGGTTAGTGTCATGGATTGCTAGAGGACACACCGAGTGTATCTCATGTAGGCAAACACCTAAACTGACTTAATTGCAATAAATTGGCTCAGATAAGCAAGACCAGCAGGCAGTATCCTTTGCTAACCTTGGGGCTGGCTAGTATGGAAATTATGTAGTCATCTCGGAAGGTGCCTGATAACCCAGAATGAATTCACAACGTTACCGTTACGTAGAGAGTAGGATCTTTAGCATAGTCACAGGTAGGCTTGCTCAGGCATACTGTTAATTGTCCCTCTAGTTTTATGTACATACACTAAACCCAGATTTTTGTGTTGCCTCTTCCTTGGGCTTGAGGAAGCAGTCTCTTCAATAAGAGAACATGACAATGACATCTTCTGAACAGGACACCTTGGCAAGCGCTGTTCTCCTTGACAGGGGTTTCAGGAGCTGCAGTCTGCCTGTCTCCCACTGCATGTGCTGGAGGAGCCCGTGACAGTCCAATCCCACTAGTGTCTTTTACATGTGATACACTTTGCTTTTGCACCATGGGCTGGTGCAAAACTCGGTGCTGCACAGGTGGAAGACCAGCAGAGGGAGAGCTGGGGGCTTCATACCCTGTGGCATCAGGACAGCTACCACAGAGCACTCTCCTCCCAAAACCAGGTGCCAGGACTCCATGAATTCTCATAGATGCAGGCAAGTCAGGGCTGTGTAATGAGCTTCGATGGTGTGTTCGTGTTGTGTTGTGAAGAGGGATGAACTTTGGGCTCCTGAAGTGACAGTAGAGGTTCACGTGTAAAATGGGTACAGTGGCAACTTGAGCTGCTACCTGGACAGACTGTTTCACTGAGAGGGAGGGGCTTTGTCTGATGATGACGTGAGCTCTGTTTTGCCAATAGATCTGCATGTACACTAGAAGTGTTTTGCTGGGACTGTTTCCTGGACAAGTGAAGTGGTTCTGTTGTACAGAAAGCCTTGAACCTTCTTGTCTCACAGTAAGCAATATTTTATTTTTCCAGGAACTTTTAATGAGTATGTCTGCAGAGCAGTGTCTGCTGCTTGGCTCTGATCTTGCCTCTTCCTTTCTCAGTCAGGGGAGGCACTAGGAGCCTCTTATCCCTGTCAAATCTCCTAGCCATAGCAAACCCACTTCACAAGGGCAGAACTGATGCTGGTCATGGCATGGAGTTTGCAAACTGGGGCTGAAAAAAGTCTTGTGACTTTAACTAGAACACTAGCTCCTGGGTAGCTGCTTAAAGTCCGTGATAAAAAGCTGTTGGCCAGAGCTGGTATGTATTGGTGAGGCTGGACAATGAAGCTTTAGCTTCATTGCTTACAGCTACTTTATATTATTCCCTCTCCATAAGGCCCAGTGGAGCAATAAATCCACGTTCCTTAGTCATCTGATTCCCATGCCAAGTTTGTTCACATAAAGACCGTTTTCCATTGGCTCATTAGAAGCTGCACTTCAAAACCCACTTGTTATAGGGAAAAAAAAATTAAAACTAGTAGCAAATCAGACTTTCTGGACTCTGCTCTATAAGGGTCAGTGTGTTCCTTTAAAAACAGATATTGTGAACTTCGGGCATAGGAAACTGGGAAAAACGCCAGTACAGGATAGAATGAAGATTAATGCAGGCAACTGCTAGGCAAGTTTTCCACATTTCCTTCACAGGATGTCAATATGCTAACTTTATTTATGAATTTATATAGGATATTATTATAAAGGCTGCCAATAAAGACTCTCCTTCTTAACCTAAACTGTAGCAGTTCTTATGTTTCAGTGTGAGGCTTCTGCACAGAGCTGCTACTGTACTGAGCAGCATTCATGTGAAGAGAATACATTTCTGAAGGGATTATGCTGAAATTGCCCAACTTGTTTCCCTTTAGGCTTAAGCTAGATTTAAATTTTGGCTTGTGGATGTGAAGAACAAACACATTGATTTGCTGAATGGCTTCCTGTTCCCAGGAAACATCTTCAAATAAAGATGAAATTAGCACTCTTCTGCTCACACCCCTAAATATAGGGGTGAGCTCCTATGAACAGACACAAACCTGCCACATTAGGATAAATATTAGCACCTCACACGAACCATGTCCCAGTTTTCTACGGATGCTCCAGTTTTTCCATTGTAGCCAATTATGTTTGAAACTAGTGGTTTGTCCCAGTTTCACTAAAATAACACACTACATTTATGAAGTGCCTATTACCTCAAATTCCTCCAGCGTTTTACAAATGATAAAAACTTCTCTTAATACCAGTACAAGCTGGTGGGAGATAGAGGTGGCAATTGGAAACGGAATTGAAAAGATAATACCAATAAGAAAAAACAAATTATGGTGCTTTGGATTATTGCAGTTGATGAGTATGTTTGGTTCTACTTGTGTTGTCAGTGACTGAAATCAAATACCAAGTAAGAGTCTAGAAGAGCAGAAAACGTTAAAATTCTTTCTTTAAATTTCTATCATAAACACCTTTGATTTCAGGTCACAAAACCTGATCAGTGTTGCCAGGAATCCCTGTGGATTTCTATTACTTCTCCTAGTAAAAATCCATTCTTCTAATGCTTTTAACTACAGGATTTCTTCACTTTTGGTTGATTTTATCAGCTTAATAAGAAAGCCACTGTTCTGTCTTTATTTGGCAGACTGTGTCTGCCAAATGAAAGTTCCTCACAAATTAATTAAAGATTATTTCCTGTTTTGCCTGGCATTCCTCAGTAATAATGCCATTTTTTTCAGAATTCATGCATGACCTTCTCAGTGAAGCTCTGTTGAGCAAAAAAACTCCCAAAAGCTTGTCATAAGTGTATCTTTGACTCAGTGCAATTCAAAACAACACTGTTCCATTTCTTATTCTCTTTATTCATTGGTGAGACAGGATTATGCTTAATCCTCTCAAGCAGCCTCATATTTACAATGTGCTGGCATCTTTTTGGTGTTTTGTGCTCTGTCAATTATTACAGAGGCTATTAGAGAGATGTGTATAGGACATTTCAAATTGTTGAGCTGGCAAATGTTGACTCCAAGTGGCTTTTGATTCTGAAGGAAATTCCAAGGGGATTGAATCAGTCCTTTGCTGTTTGTCTTGCATGTTAATTTTCTATCATAGTTTTTTTGGCAGGGCTATATGAAACATTTATGTCAATGAAACTGTTAGATGAAAAATACCACCAAATGGAAATCAAAGTGTGTTGCAAAGCATTTTTAGGAAAGCACAAATAAACTTCACAAATAATCCCCAGGGTAACCATTATTTTATAGCTAAATATCTCTCCTACCCACTCAGGAATAGTGGTACCCTACTTCAGAGATACTAGTAATTGTAGGTGGCCTTAATGCAGCTATAAAAGTTGCATCTAATTCTTTTCAACTTGAGATTTGAAATATTGTTCAGCAGAAATGATACAGTAAGCTGCACAAGGCCAACAAGGAGGTAGGTTCCTTTTTCAGTGGAGAAACCCAGCAGAAATATTGCTTGTTTCACACTGGGAAACTTTGCCCCACTTTGCAGAATTTCCCAAATCTCTAAGCAGGTTCTTAGGATGTGGGAAACTATGGCTTCTTGGAATGAATCCATTATTCTTTCCACTTCCAGGCCGGTGGAATACAGTTTAAGCTCAGCAAATACTGTGCAGCTCTTTCCTAGGACTCTGTCAGATCCCCCTTCCTGCAAAGGCTGGGTTGATGTTATACCCCCTGCAGAACAAGTCCCATATTGGCCCTTAGTTCAGAAGCTCTGTGTTGTATCTACACCTGGGTCATGATACCCACCAAAATCCAGCTGAAGCTGGCTTCCAGTGAATGGGTTTTGATCTGAAGGTAGAAGGAAGGTGAGTGGACAAAAGCCTTAGCTACTAGACAGGGCACTAGCCTTACAGAGCCTCAGGAGGCTGCATTTGCCTCTGGGTGGTAACTCACCCTTTGGATAACTTACTTCCTCACTCTTCCTGCTTTTTCTCCATCTTGTCTTTTTAAAGACATATGTTCTTCCAAACAGGAATAGTCTCTCAGCACATGTTTTCATGGCATGTTGCCAGTAGCATCTTGATTGCAATTAAGGTCTGTAGTAGCTCTAGTACCACAAGTAATAGCCTGCTCAGTCTCCTTGCTGCTAGGAACTGTGGCTGCATTGCCATCCCTGAAAATATTATCCCACTTTTCCCTCTTCTCCCAAGTTGCCTAGGTGTCTGGGACACGGGATGGGGAGGGGCTGCTTTGGTTATCGTTTTCATTTGTCCTTTCCTGCTTTGTGATATTTCCTTACTCTCTGTGGCCCAGGAGAGATGACGTGGTGGAGTCTGCCCCAGCCCTGCTGGATCACACACTCCTCTGTGAGCTCCACCAGTCCAGCCACGCAGGAGCCCAGATGCTGGCTAATGTGTAACTAGATGCTTTCTACTCCTTTCTGTGGCTCAGCTCTTGTTTTGCAGGACTTCAGTGCTTTCATTTTCTTTCCTACTTTGAAATAAAGGACATTTTGGATCATTGCATCCAGCCTGCTGCTATCACAGGTACAACAGCATTCAGTCTCTTTCCTAAACCTGCCAAGTTCTGTCTTAAAACTGGTTTCAATTACTCCCACTGGAATGCTGTTATAAAACCTGCATCTCTCATATTTGTAAGTATTATTAATTTGCACTGGTGCAGCCAGGGTAGCAGGGGGCTATGCTGAAGATGCAGCCTGTGATGGAAGTTTTCTGCTGGGTTTATTTCCCCAGTTTCCTGAAAGCTATAAAGTCAGTCAACAAAATATTCTGTCATTGTGCCAACGTAGCCATATAAGATAAGGTGTGGATTTGTTTTCACGTTTTTAGCTGCCATACTGTATCATCAAAGCTTTATACAACAGACTGAGCTGTATCTGTAGATAGCAGTTGTACCATATTGCAGCTGCAGTGGTTCTGGAGGCTGCTTCAAGGTATGGGTTGAATCTGAAGCAGAATTTGCTTCAGGTTAGCTGTGGGAAGGAAGGGGATGAAGGAGGAAATAATTTAGATCATTGGCAGGTGGAAAGAGAGAAATATTTGAGTGCCTCAGATCGCCTGCAAGGACTAAGAAATGTCATGCAAGGAGTCTGAGGGGAAAAAAGCTTTTTTTACTCTCAGGGAAAGTGGAGATACCATTTAGCCCCCAGATCTCTTCCCCATTGCAGTGCTGCTGGCATGAGCACACTGACCAAATGGGACTGGTAAGAAGCTGTAGCTGTGCCCTTACCTGGCCTGGGTTGTGGGTTGCATTGCTGCTGTAACTGGATCCTGCTCAGTCCCGTGCCTTTGCTCTGCCTAAAAACATTGGCTGACATGCCCCCAGCCCTGAGCAGGACAGCACTGCACCAAATAATTTGCTAAGCAAATGTAGTTACATTGACATTTCTCTATGTGAACAAAGCCTTAGTAGATGCTTAAGCTTAAAACTTTCTAGAAAACATTGACTATGACCTTTGGTATAGATCTGATTTTTGTTCTTCCTTGGAGAAGCCTTTCAGAGCTCATTGCTTCAGGGAATGGGGAAGCAGGAAGTTGATCAACCACCACAGCTTTCTCACATTGATTTGCTGCCTCTTTAGATGACAGCTACTTTCACTGAGAGACTCCTGCAGGAGCTCAAAAGCAGGTGCTAGGAATGACATTCCTGCTTAGGCAAATGTCAAAACCAAGAGAATCTGCAAATCATAGAACAAACTGAGGACATGTAAAACTAGCACAATTCAAAGCATGCTGAATCTGCCTGAATCCCCCTTGTGTTAGGGAGGAGCTGCATTTCTTGTTCTGTTCCCCCTTGCCCCTCTGAAAGTGCTTTCCTTACCTGTCACTGGGTACTGGCTCTTTGCTCTCAGGTCATGAGGCACCTCTCGTGAGACCCAATTACAAATATTTGCCCTTGTTGTCCCAACATATATTGCATTGATCACTAGGGACAGCTAAGTTTGTGTCTGAATTTGAGGAGGCTTCATCTTTAAAAGTACCCAGAGGACTGAACCTGGATGTAGAACCACAGCACGTGCTGCTGCCATAAGATGCTTTCAGTCACCGCAGGTGCTAGGGGTGCCCATAACACACAGAGGAATTTCACTGAGTAATCTCTAAGGTGTGCAAAATAGCATGAAGTTCCAAAATTCTCCCCACATGCCCTTGATGCCTCTGCCAGCCATGGCCATATGTTTTGGAAGATGCACTGCACCATTTTTTCTATGCTATAGGCAACTGTAGGCACACCTTGTGTTACCTGGGTGAATGTCCTCGTTGGCTCCAAAGGCTGAATGTCAGTACTGTGATTAATATTACTTAAAAGGGTTTGAGACTTATTAATATTACTTATAATGGTGGAACATGCTCTGTTATGTGCTACTGCTACTAGGAGTGTTAGACACCAGACATATTCTGAACAGATTTATGACAAATCATTCACTGCCATTCAAACAGATAAATTGGCCGCGTGTCTTTGTGTCTCTGCCTGTGCATCTAACCACTCTGGTGTTCTCCACAGAGTTCCTGCATGCTTGCAAATTATTGTAAAATATGAGGTTTTAACACACTTTCTCAACAGTTTCAGGAGGTTCCCACTCCCCCCAAGGAATTAAAGTGAAGCTGGTGTTTATTTTTTAATTCACATCTCTTCCATCTAGAATGCTTTGACTGTGAATTTCTGTGGAATGTCATACATAGCTTCATGTGCCTTTACAGTGTGATGCAGCATCAAGTATTCACAAGGAATTGTTTGTCACAGCTGTGGTAAAGCAGCAATGATGCCATTGAGAACAGTACTGGGCTGTTACAGTAACCTATCCTGGGTAACTGGGATGCTGGAGTATGCTGGTTAGCTGGGTGCATGGCTTTATTCTGCACTGATGCAAAATTAATCACAATTCTTGACTTTGTATGTGCAGCTGTTTTCCCTTGAGAAAAAGAGAAACTCATTGGGGCAAAAACTTAAAAAGATCAGGGAATTGGCACTTGTGTTTTCAAGCATCCAAGTAACTTTAGAAAGAGAACAAGAATCACAATCTTTAATGGTCCGATTGCAAAAAAACAGTAACTCCAAGAGGAAATTATTAGATGTGACCTTTCTGCAAACAGGAATTAATAAAATGTAATCTTAGGCTACAACACATTTTAATTAATGCCTCTTTCTGATAGATGCTAGTTTCTATAAATATTATCTGTATATACAGTACCACTAAGGAAGCTGCTATAATCTTGAATTCCAGTCATGTTCCTCCAGAGCAATTTTTTTCTTTTTTTTTTCCCCTCTCCTTCCCAGCAGAACGCAGTCTCCACACTGACCCCTAGTTATTAGATTATATTTTAGCCAAACTAGTTACTATGCTCGGCTGGTGAGGAAAAATGACATTTAACTGTGAGGTTGGCTATTTAATAAAAAGAACATAACAATAATTTGTCTCCTTCTCTGTCCCTGAGGCTTCTGTGACTCACTGACAGCTTTATTTTTTGTTGGTACATTGGCATTGATGCATATAATATTAACTGTACCCTCTCTTGTGTCCCAAGATGCAGTAGAAGTCATGGATGAGGAAAGCCAGAGCCACTGTAGAAATGGCCACCATTTACTGGTGGGGGAGAGAGGAAGTGATGGGCAGAAAGATGCAAGATATTAAATGCCAAGGTTCTGCCTTTCCTGACTTCTCATTTATTGTGCACAGCAAGATGCAGAAATAGGGCTTGGGCAACAGTTAAGATGGGAAGAAGGCCTATTTAACTGCAGAGTGTTTATTGTGCCTGGTGTTTCTCTTTTCATACTAGAATATGGTCTTATAAAGTGTTGGATTTCCTCTAGAATCAGTGGAATTATTCTTCATCATTTTTATTGTTGGTTATAATGCTACTGCTGTAGATGTTTATTTGGTTAAAAAGTCATACAGCATCTGTTACAGATGTGATGGTATTTCAACAGCAGGCCAGAGAATCACATCATCAAGCCGACAGCACATGGAAACGTGAGATCATCTTGTTTGCCACTTCTGCTGGTACAAGTCTGTTGTATGCTGTACGCTGTCAGGAATCCCTATTTCTGAAAGCTGATCTTGCAAGGGGAAACATGGCTGTGCAAGAGACAACAGTTGACTTCAATAGACTGCCACGGTGGAAGAGATGGGCTGAAAGAGTCCAGCTCTCCTGGTGTCCCAGGATTCTGTTCTTGATGTTATGGACAGCAGCAAAAGTGCTTGAAGTCCTAGGACACAGAGAAGAGATCTGGACCGTATCAGTAAGACAGCTATCATTTTTCAGAAATGAAGCAAAGCTGTTTCCAAAGGGAGCACTATTGCTACTTAACCTTGTTTGTTTATTCTCTGAAAATTTGTTTGAGATCTAATGCAGGACTGCCCTGTATGCAAAAATGAGGGTGAAATGGGGTGAAAATAAGAGAAGAGACAAAGTTACAGGGCCTCTCCTTTCTCCCTGCACTTCAGGGTGGATTCAGTGGGAAGGAAGCACACTTGGCCTCTCAATGGGCCAGGGCCTTTACTAGCTGGTGAAGTAATACACCCTTCAAATACACATGCTGATGGGCTTAAGTGGCTTTTTTGAGCCAGCTATCTACACTCCTTCGTTCATTGTAACTGGTGTAATGTTTTGTATTGAGAGAGTGCATTTCAGCCAGAGCTTTACAAATACTCATTAAGCCCCAAAACACTGCTTTGGAATAGATGAATAGATTATATGGGGAAAGTAATAATTAGAAACTGTGTTGTTTAGTTGAATGGTGTACAGTTTTCATGTAACCAAGGACTTAAGTGCGGCAAGTGCTTGACACCTATCTTCTCTTTTCTGTATGAATATTCATTTGGCTTAAGTTAACATTTCATCCCCACATCTTATCAGAATTAAAATTCATCCTCCTGTAATGGACACGGTGCTGTTTCAGTGCTACACACAAGGGTTGGCATCAAATAAAATTGTTCTTTGTTCCAAAGCTATGGTTAGAATTCAGTGTTTAATCAGATGCTGATAGCAAACACGGTTTCCTTTACATTGAGACAATACAAAAGACAATTGATATGTGGCTAGCATAAGATTCACTCTCAACATCCCAGGCACACTGGGCTTTGTCAATCTTGTCATTATATGTTGCCTTACTTTAAGTTGTTTCTTTCCCCTAGTGCAAACTGGTTGTGTACCAAATTCTATCATAGGCATATCTTAAATACATATATCTATAGAATTTACATTTAGCTAGTTCTACTTTTTGTTCTTAAAATCCCTCTAGAATGTTAAAACCAAAAGAAAGGATGCTTCCAGGGACATACGGTGGGTTATTCAATGGTTTCTTCTAAAAATCCAGCCTGGATCTGATCCATTTTATTAATCTCCAGATGTCTACATTAGCATCAGCTTAAATGAAACAAGTTCAGCTGGGGTGCTCATATTAAGAAAAAAAAAAAGGTATAATGGTATCAATTTTTTGCTAATTTTCTCAGTGAAGCTAATGTTTGAATGGCTTGAGTTGTAGCCACAGTTAATCCTGCCACCTGGTCTTATACCAGAAGAGGAATGTTACAGAAGGCATCCCTTCCCTGAAGAACAGCAATGGAGAATTAGTAACGACAGATGAGGAGAAGGCCGAGGTCCTGAACAAGGTTTTTGTCTCAGTCTACAGTGGCAACTTCTCTCCTCACAGCTCTCAAGAAGATGGCCCTTGAGACAGGGACCAGCCAGACAAAGCCCCTCCCACAGTCAACAAGGACAAGGTTCATGAATGTCTGAGGAACCTTAACAGTCACAAGTCCATGGGGCCTGGTGAGATGCACCCCAGAGTGCTGAAGGAGTTGGCTGATGCAGTTGCCAAGCCACTGTCCATAGTATCTGAAAAGTCCTGGCAGCCAGGGGGGGTC